>NC_057804.1:354256977-354346397 GCF_018294505.1 Triticum aestivum | reverse complement strand
GATCCAAGAACCTTCTCGCTGCCAGATCCATGGCCGCCGCGCAGCCCCGACCGACTACCACCCGCGCCGCCACGCCCAGCATCGTCGAAGCTCCCGTGCGGCCCCCTTGCAACACCCCATCGCCGCGATCCAATCCCCATATCCCCCACCGCAACGCAAGCAAATTACATCTTCAAATGGCAGAGGATCTCCACCACCATGAGCTCGCCTCTTCTCCCAGCGAGGCTCCGATGGCTCTTTGTCCCGCTCCTCCCCTTCTCACCCACAATTAGGGAGCACCTTCTTCCAACGGAGTGCGCCAGCAGACCCCATCAGGAAGGCCACCTCTTTCGGGCGCCATGGCTGGCCACGCAGCCAACACGGATGCGACCTCGATCTGGGGTACCTCCACCGCCCCCTATCACGGCCTCGAGCAGCTCCGACCGGGTGGATTTGGCACTATAGTTCACATCGCCCAGAGGCGTGCACCACTTCCTCTTCTCCGTGAAGTCCTCCTAGCCGTCCCGGAGGGCGTCAGGGGCGGCTGGCTTCAAAGATTGGAGGGGGGGTCCGAGGGATCCGCTGCAGCCATCGCGCCACCAGCCCCGTGCAGCTCAGTTGTCGGGCACATGCAGCTCGCTTGCCACGGCCGGCCTCCAAAGCCTCCTCCCCAACCCCGACATTGGACGACCCCGCCCCGCCATCCCTCCACCGCGATGCACGCGAGATACACCGCCTCAGGGCCGTCTCAATGGTCGCGGCAGTGCACTCCTCCCTCTCTTCGACTGGAGTTTGCTATGCATTGTTCTTCCGGTTGAATTTGCAGGCTTTTCCCAGTTAATCTTTTAAAAGGAAATCAATTCCTTTTCCTGAGGTGTGCAGTTTACTTGTGCATATTTCCATATAATTTTGCACTTAGTCCTGCAGTGCACTCGATGCGGTCCGCTCTGGCCGTGCCCACAGTTTAGATGGGAACTTGATGAGGTTCACATTCAAATGCACTACTCGACAGCGATTCAGCAGCTCATCCCGTACAGCTCGGTTTGCACAGGCGTGCGGTTTGGTATATGGCCCCATGCAGCTCGGGTGTGGTGGAGTACAGTTTGTGCATGTTTTCTTTACTCCAAGTTGTGCATCCTGCGGTTTTATGTGTATAGGCGTTGACCATGTAGTACTCGGATAAACGCATGTCTTGTGCAGTTCGGTAGACGTGTGAGTGCAGCTTGGCATGTAATTTCGGTGGGGGTTGCATTTTTCTTTTGAATTTGTTGTGCCAAGCGATGTGTGGTTGCTGGATGTACTTCTTTTCGAAGTACTATTGGGTGTATCTAGAGGTTCATTTCATCTTTCTCAAGCGGTTCATTTTGATGAAAGAAAAAAAAGTTAGAAAAAGAAACTAATGCAGTGCACTAGCCGCTACTCTCTAGTCCGGACACGTTAACACAAAGAAGAAAAAAAGGACAAAATAGAAGAATGCAGTGCACTTGGCTCTTCACTGCAGTCCCAAAAACATGTTAATGAAGAACACTATCAGCAGTAACTCATGCGATTCGCAGAGTAAAAAAAATTAATAAGTATAAAAAAGACAACAAGTACTCATGAGGTTCACTTTTGGTAGTGTTACGGTTCACTTTCGGAAGTGTTGTGGTGCACTCTCGTTCGGAAAAAAGTTGAAAAAAAGATAACAAAAACTTGTGCAAGAAAGTTTATGTTCGACAAAAAGAAATCATGAAGTTCACTTGACTGTCTGTTGCAGTGCGGTTTTCAGTTTGAAGCAGTGCGTTCTTCTGTCCGACGACGATTTTGGTGTCACGAAAAAACAGAGTGTCCGCTTTTTGCTAATTTTAAAACTGCTCTTAAACTGTAAGGAATTAGAGAGTGTGTTCTACATGAAAAAGTTGTGTCTCGTTGATATCTTTCCAACGGCATATCATTTGAATCATTTCGACATATAGTAGTTATTCTGCTAATATTAGCAGAATAGACTGTCTGTATATATATATATATATATATATATATATATATATATATATATATATATATCCACTTGGATGTAGGTTTTCATAAATTATTATTGTTGGCATTACCCTTGAGGTAAAAGGTTGAGAGGCGAAACTATAAGCCCCTATCTTTCTCTATGTCCGATTGAAACTTTGAAACCATAAATGATAGCTGAGTATGTGGAGTTAGCAATTGTGAATGATTAAATGATAGCTGAGTATGTGGAGTTGCTGAACCAAAGCTCTTACATAGACCCTTCCCAAAAATAAGATGAATTGGAATTGTTTGATGACTAAGAGCATGGTTTGTTAGTTTTCAAGAAAGTTTATGATCTATACTTTAACTTGTGAATAGCTTGTTACTTGATCATGAAAACTTTTATGAGTTGAGCTACTGTTATGATATATAATGATGCTGGAAAAAGTGATAGAAACTATCATTGATCAAACTTAAGCACTTGCTAGCATTCACACTTCATAAATTATTTCTTTTATCATTTACCTACTCGAGGACGAGCAGGAATAAATCCTGGGGATGCTGATATGTCTCCAACGTATCTATAATTTATGAAGTATGCATGCCATGTTTACAATAGTTTTATATGATTTTGGTATGATTTGATTAGAACTAACCCGGACTGACACTGTTTTCAGCAGAACTACCGTGGTGTTGTTTTTGTGCAGAAATAAAAGTACTCGGAATGCGCTGAAAATCAACGGAGATTTTTTTGGGAAAATATAAAAAGTACTGGAACAAAAAACTACTGGAGGGGAGTCCTGTCAGCTCCATGAGGGTGGGGGGCACGCCCACCAACCTGGGGAATGCCCCTGTGCCTCGTGGAATCATTGCCGCGGTGATCGTCTTCATCAACATCACCATCATCATGACCATCCTCATCTCTTTTACGTGGTCCACTCTCCCGTACCCCGCTTTAATGCCTACTTGAACATAGTGCTTTATGCCACAAATTATGATCCAATGATGTGTTGCCATCTTATGATGTTTTGAGTAGATATCCTTTGTCTTTGGGTTGATTGATGATCTAGATTGGTATGAGTTGTATGATTTATTTTGGTGCTGTCCTATTGTGCCCTCCGTGTCGCGCAAGCGTGAGCGATTCTTGTTGTAGGGTGTTGCAATATTTCCATGGTTTACTTATTTTCTGTGTTGCTTGAGTGATAGAAGCATAAACACGAATAAGTGGGTCATGGCATATGGGAATAAAGGGGACTTGATATGTTAATGCTATGGTTGGGTTTTACCTTAGTGATCTTTAGTAGTTGCGGATGCTTGCTAGAGTTCCAATCATAAGTGCATATGACCCAAGAGGAGAAAGAATGTTGGCTTATGCCTCTCCCTCATATGAAATTGCAATAGTGATTACACGTCTTGTTAACAATTGCCTAGGATAATTCCGCACACCGACCCATCATTATTCCACACTCGCTATTTATAATATTTAGTAATATATTCTAAATTTATGATAACAGCACCTACTTTTATATTTTAGCTCTTCGATATCATAGAAAGTTATCCTCTTCATACCCACAACGTCCGGTGTATGTAGAGTCGTATCAGTGGCAGATAGGACTTGAGAGAATATTGATTTTGCCTTTAGCTCCTTGTGGGTTGGACACTCCATGCTTATCACTTCCACCATTGGAAATTGCTATGACGATTCCCTGCACTTGGGGATTATCACCTACTCGAGGATGAGCGGGAATTAAGCTTGGGGATGCTGATACGTGTCCGCCCTATCTATATGTTTTGATTGTTCCATGCCAATATTCTATTTTTGGTACTAACATATTGATCCAGTGACCAGTGTCAGTTCCTGGTTGTTGCATGTTTTTTGTTTCGCAAAAAATCCATATCAAACAGAGTCCAAACGCGATAAAAACTCACGAAGAATTTTTTGGAATATATGTGATTTTGGGAAAAAGAATCAATGCGAGACGATGCCCGAGGAGTCCACGAGGTAGCGGCGCCCCCCAGGAGGTAGGGAGCGCCCTGGGCCCTCGTGGCCACTCCGTAAGGCAGTTGGTGCCCTTCTTTCGCCACCAGAAAGCCAATATCTAGATAAAAATCATGTCCAAATTTCAGCCCAATCGGAGTTACGGATCTCCTGAAATTTAAGAAACAATAGAAGGGCAGAATCGGGGAGCGTAGAAACAGAAGGAAACACACACACACAGAGAGATTCAATCTCGGAGGGGCTCTTGCCCCTCCGCCTCCATGGAGGCCATGGACCATAGGGGAAACCCTTCTCCCATCTAGGGGGAAGGTCAAGGAAGAAGAAGAAGAATGGGGGCTCTCTGTCCCGGTGGCGCCGGAACGCCGCCAGGGCAAACGACTTCACCGACGTCACCACCAACTCTCTCCCCCTCTATGCAGCGGTGTAACACCTATTCTCCTTCGCTATAATCTCTACTTGAACATGGTGCTCAACACTATATATTATTTCCCAATGATGTATGGCTATCCTATAATGTTTGAGTAGATCCGTTTTGTCCTATGGGTTAATTGATGATCGTAATTGGTTTGAGTTGCATGTTTTATTATTGGTGTTGTCATATGGTGTTCTCCGTGTCGGGCAAGTGTGAGGGATCCCCGCTGTAGGGTTTGCAATATGTTCATGATTGGGTGGCGTGAGTGACAGAAGCACAGACCTGAGTAACCAGGTTGTTTGCGTACGGAAGTAAAGAGGACTTTATGCCTTATAATGCTATGGTTGGGTTTTATCTTAATGATCTTTAGTAGTTGCGGATGCTTGCTAGAGTTCCAATCATAAGTGCATATGATCTAAGAAGAAAAAGTTGTTAGCTTATGCCTCTCCCTCATATAAAATTGCAATAGTGATTACCTTTCTAGCTATTGATTGCCTAGGGACAAATAACTTTGTTGTGACAAAAAGCTCTCTACTAAAACTAATTTAGTTGTATCTTTATCTAAACAGCCCCTAGTTTTTATTTACGCGCTCTTTATTATCATGCAAACCTATCCAGCAACACATACAAAGTACTTCTAGTTTCATACTTGTTCTAGGTAAAGCGAACGTAAAGTGTGCGTAGAGTTGTATCGATGGTCAATAGAACTTGAGGGAATATTTGTTCTACATTTAGCTCCTCGTTGGGTTCGACACTCTTACTTATCAAAAGAGGCTACAACCGATCCCCTATACTTGTGGGTTATCAGTTGCCTCTCCATGTACATGAGCCCTGGCCGCACGTATGCACGAGTATGCATTCAAGACCCCGCTCATATGTACGTCTGTAGCCGTATTTAATTTCTTGCAGCATGGATGTACGTACATGTACATGATATATAGACGGGGCTCCATGGCATGCCACGTCTGCACCTCTACTACGACACATGAATCTCCTTACTCGAACACGATTCATCGCTGCAGAGAGACCGATCGACCCGTATGTACATACAAACAAAGAACACGACGTATGGTTCGACCCGATGGGTCCCAGCTGTCAGGGAGGATAAGGATGCATTTCCTTCCATGCAAAGGTATATCTAGTGGGTCCTAGTTGTCAGGGAGGATATGGAGGCACTTCGTTCCATGCGAAGATATAGCTGGTGGGTCCCAACTGTCAGGGGGAAGAATCATGTTTTCCCCATAATACGCACGCATTTCCTTGCGTACGAAGATGTAGTTGGTGGGTCCCAGCTGTCAGGGGGGAACTTTTTTTTGAGGCCCTTCCGGCAGGTCTCGCTGTCAGGTGGAGGAATCATTATTTTGCGCGTAGGCACTTCCTTGCTGTGGCCGTGGACCCAACTGTCAGCCTCTCCACGTACAGTCCTCTTCCGATGGAAGGCGTTCCTTGACCACATTGACCACGCCAGGCCGACAGCACCAAGGCGGTGGAAGACGGTGACGCCTATGATGGGAATGATCTGGAGTCATGGAACAAGGGGCACTGGAGTCCCTGGCAGAGGGGAGTACGAGGGACTGGTTCGGCTACCAGGTGAAGCTACCTTCGTCGGAGAAAAACAGAAGGCATGGGTCAGTACAGGTATGACCTATCCACCATTGGGAGTAGAGTGGGGTGGCGAGGCCTGCGCGGCAGCATAGCCGGCTATGGGAGGCAGATGCAGGCGCTCCAGCTAGCGATGGTTTTGGCGGCTGGAGCAAGAGCAACTAGATCAGAGATTGAAGAAGCAGGATCGCCGTTGGATGTTAATCCAACGACTATAGATGTCAGAATAATTTGTTGACTCTTTTTTTAGACCATTAAATCATTTTTTCACTAAATGGACAACACCTTGCGCATGCTTTGTCTAGTGGGCCAACAAAGTCAGCTTCGAAAGCTGGGCCGGAATGCAGCCCATTTATATAGGTTTTACAACCAATTTCATTTTATTTGCCAATACATCTATTTCATGGGCTATGACTCAAAAAATTATCTATTTCTAGGGCTGGATAAAAATAATAATAATAACCGATTTACTATTTATGATAATTGTTTCTCAAAAAAACTATTTATGATAGTTTACAACTGAAAGGATCGAGAAGAGCTATCTAGAGGGGGGGGGGTGAATAGACACTCAACAAAGAAAAGTAGCAATTTTTAAGTTCTTCAATTTGAGGTGGAGTTTATGCAAAACTTTAAACATTCACAATACATATCAAGCATGCATGCCAAGAGTATATGCGCAGCGGAAAGGAAAGCATGAAAATTGCAAGAATGTAAAGGGATGGGATTGGAGTGTGCAAACGCAATTGGAGACACGGAGATTTTTGGCGTGGTTCCAATAGGTGGTGCTATCGTACATCCACGTTGATGGAGACTTCAACCCACATAGGGTAACGGCTGCGCGAGTCCACGGAGGGCTCCACCCACGAAGGGTCCACGAAGAAGCAACCTTGTCTATCCCACCATGGCCATCGCCCACGAAGGACTTGCCTCACTAGGGTAGATCTTCATGAAGTAGGCGATCTCCTTGCCTGTACAAACTCCTTGGTTCAACTCCACAATCTTGACAGAGGCTCCCAAGTGACACCTAAGCAATCTAGGAGACACCACTCTCCAAAAGCTAATAGATGGTGTGTTGATGATGAACTCCTTGCTCTTGTGCTTCAAATGACAGTCTCCCTAACACTCAACTCTCTCTCACAGGATTGGATTTGGTGGAAAGATGATTTGAGTGGAAAGCAACTTGGGGAAGGCTAGAGATCAAGATTTATGTGGTTGGAATGGAATATCTTGGTCTCAACACAATAGTAGGTGGTTCTCTCTCATAAAATCAATGCTGGAAGTGTAGGCACGTTCTGATGGATTTCTCCATGAATGAAGAGAGGGTGGAGGGGTATATGTAGCCACCACACAAAATCTAGCCGTTACACACAATTTACCAAACTCGGTGAGACTGAATCAAAAAACTCGGTTAGATCGATTTAGTTCATAATGCGACTGTTAGGCATTTTGGTGGGACCAATATGATCAACTCAGTAGGACCGATGTGCTAGGGTTAGGGTAAAACCTCATCTCAGTTTGACCGATTACACAAACTCGGTGGGAACCAATTTTGGTGATAAGCGAAACAGAGAGTTGGTCAGGCAAACTCGGTGGGACCGATTGCATATCTCGGTGAGACCGAAATTATTGCAATAGGCAACAGAGAGTTTGCAAGCCATCTCGGTGAGACCAAGATCCCATCGGTGAGACCGAATTGACTAGGGTTTCTGCCAGTGGCTATGTCAAATGAACTCGGTGGCGCCAGATAGATCAAATCGGTGGGGCCAAGTTTGACTTTTGGTTTGGGACATATGTGGATATGAGAAAGTGGTTGAGGGCTTTGGAGCATATCACTAAGCACTTTGAGCAAGCAAGCCATTAAGCAACACCTCATCCCCTTCTAATAGTATTTGCTTTCCTGTGGACTCAATGTGATCTTTGATCACTGAAATAGAAAATGTAGAGTCCTGAGCTTTGATCTTGAGCCAATCCTTTGTCCATAGCATCTTGAAGGGGTTCCACATCCTCTTGTCCATGCCACTCCACTATTGGACTTATCTGAAATATACTAGATAAAAGTATTAGTCCAACAAAAGATATGTTAACATTAATTACCAAAATCACCCAGGGAGAACTTGTGCTTTCGATCTCCCCCTTTTTGGTAATTGATGACAACATTCATCAAGGCTTTAGATAAAGATTTAGAGAAAGGCAGGTAAAGCTTTGGAAGGACATGTAACATGCATAGCCCCTACATGTATGCAATCATGTAAATATGGAACATAAGAGCATGTGAGTGCATAATCATGAAAAAATAAGCAATGAGTTATATGTATCTTGGCTATATGCATCAGAGCAAATGGTGTGAATATAGGAAATGTACCTTCATGCTCATGAGTCCTTCTTGCAAACAATATGTACATCAGCAAGAGTTCCTCATGCACAAGAGTGTGATGCATATACTTACCTTGTGGTCTTGAGCTAGCTTTGGAAGAGATGAACCTTATTAAACAAGGTTAGACAACACAGAAATATCTACTAAATAGAGCAAGAGCAGCAAATGACAAGAGTACCAAGATTGGGATGACATGTAGAGAGTGAGTACTAGATACTCTATTTGAGTGTAGACATGTCCCCAAACGTAAAGATATGTAATGAATTCAAAGATTTCCTTCCCTTAGATGTCTTGCTCCCCCTGAATCTTATATGGGATATTGGGAGAAGATAAGGAATAGAAAATTAGAGCAAAGCAAACACACAAACAACATGAACATGTCTTTCCCTCTAAAGACATGTGACTTCTCTCCTCTTTGAATATCACGCATCTAGGGTCTCTCTTTGATGTGATTATTTATCTCTCTTTCCCCCTTTTTGTATGATTAGGCTTTGATGTGAGTTCTCTCTCCCCCTTTGACATCAATTTCCAAGAAGGGGTCTTCTAGAGTGTGAGTCAAAATAGGTTTGGTCCTTGAGTCACATAGCAAAGTAGGAGGGAAAAATAAGGTGTTGGTAGAGGATAAGAATCATCGAGTGGAGATGGAACAAAATGTGCAGGATGCAAATGACAGAGTGTTCCCTCAACATTCGAAATTGGTAACACCGAGTTGTTGTCTTCGGTGGCACCGGGGTGACTCGGTTTGACCGAAGTGACAAATCGGTGTGTCTGAATTCATTACTGTGATAAAGCACTTGTCACCACAGCTCACTAAGCAAATAAGATCTCACAAGGTTTTGCAGGGAATTAACTAAAGGATTTGCGATGAATAGGATGCAGGGAATGCAGAACAAAAATTAAAATGAAAGAGATCTAGATGAAGTAAGAAGGGAAATAAATATGCAAGAGACAAATGCAAGAACAAGGAGAAACACTAGAGAACTTCATCTAGAATTCGTCGGCGACAAAGTCACCTATGTTAGAGTATATTGACTTAGGAGTCAAGTGGAGACACTTGATCATAGGTCATACTCATCGTTTAAGCTCAAAATGGGGTTGCCATTTTTTGTTTAAGCATTTTGATGTATTCACATCTGTCCATGACTTAGGGTAAAGCTTCTCTAGGATGGAATAACATACCTTGGGTGGTGGTGTTGATCTTGATCATGTAGTTGAACTTGTGTGGAATGCTCAAGGTTGATGTAGTTCATTGGGAGCACCACTTGTAATTGGAGTTCATCTACCTACATGAGTTAGTTTTGCAAGGAGGAGAAATTGTGTATCCAAAGTGTCAATCATGAAACATGGTACCAAAAGAAATTTGATATATATAAATTGTCAAAGGATATGTTTGAAGGGTTTCATGCTTCCTTGTCTTCAACCACCATAATTTAGAGACTTGGTGATGTACAGATTGCTCAAGATGTGAGTGAGTTGCAATTTCATAGATTTAGATTCATCCAAGTACCTACAAGGTTCGCTAACATGCAAGGGTGCAAATATATCCAAGACATATGATTATCATCATAAGAGAAATATCAAGGATTAGTTAAAGACTCATGCCTTGCATGTACACAAATGGAGTTCCTGCTCCAAGTTTGAAGCATCAATGATGTTCAATTCATCTCTCAACCGGCAAAATATTTTCTTATCAAGCGGTTTGGTGAATATATCCCCCAATTGCTTATCGGTACGAACATGCTTAAGGTTAATGTCTCCATTAGCAACATGATCTCGAATGAAATGATGACGAACCTCAATATGCTTAGTTCGAGAATGTTGCACGGGATTGTGAGCAATCTTAATAGCACGTTCATTTTCACAAAGCAATGGAACATGTTTCACGTATATCCCATAATCTTTAAGAGTTTGGGTCATCCAAAGTAATTGAGAACAACATGAACCGTCGGCAATGTATTCCGCTTCGGGGGTGGATAAGGATACAAAGTTTTGTTTCTTGGAGGACCAAGACACAAGATATCTCCCAAGAAATTGACAAGTACCCGAAGTGGACTTTCTATCGACCTTGTCTCTGGCATAGTCCGAATCGGAGTAGCCAACAAGATCAAAAGAAGACCTCTTTGGATACCGAATGCCAAAGTTTGGTGTATGTATTAAGTATCTCACTATCCTTTTCACAACCTTAAGATGACATTCTTTAGGGGCCACTTGATATCGTGTGCACATAAACACACTTAGCATAATATCGGGACGGGAGGCACATAGACATAACAATGAACCAATCATAGAGCGGTAAACTTTTTTATCAACGGGTTCAGCATCTTTAGTCAAGTCAAGATGTCCACTAGTAGGCATGGGTGTATGCATACCTTTGCATTCTTGCATATTGATCTTCTTTAATAAGTCCATGGTATACTTTGTTTGAGATACAAAGGTAGCTTCCTTAGTTTGCTTGATTTGCAAACCAAGAAAGAATTTGAGTTCACTCATCATAGACATCTCAAACTTCTCCGACATTAGCTTTATAAACTACTCACTAAAATGAGTGTTAGTTGAACCAAATATAATATCATCAACATAAATTTGGCACACAAATAATTCTCCATTAACCATTTTAGTGAAGAGAGTAGAATCAAAGCCTTTTTCAATAAGGAACTTGGTCAAGCATTTATACCACACTCTAGGAGCTTGTTTAAGACCATAAAGAGCTTTGCAAAGTTTGAACACATGATCGGGTTTCTTAGGATTAATAAAGCTGAGAGGTTGTTTAACATAAACTTCCTCCTCAATTTCACCATTTGGAAAAGCACTTTTAATTTCCATTTGGTACAAGGTGATATCATGGTGATTAGCATAGGCAAGTAATGTCCGAATGGACTCAACTCTAGCAACGGGGGCATATGTCTCACCATAGTCCATACCTTCGACTTGAGTGTAGCCTTGGGCGACGAGACGCGCTTTGTTGCAAACTACTTGTACATATTCATCTTGCTTGTTGTGAAACACCCATTTGGTACCGATGATGTTGTGATTGTTGTCGGGATTCTCGACCAATGTACACACTTGGTTTCTCTCAAAGTTGTGCAGCTCTTCATGGATGGCATTTATTCAATCCGGATCTTCCAATTCTTCTTCAAACATCATGGGTTCAATGCTAGAGATGAATGAATAATGTTCACAAAAATTATCCAAATGAGTTTTAGAGCGAGTGATTCTCCCGGTTTGGATATCATTGTAGATTTTATTAATGGGATGGTCTCTGGCGACTCTTTCTCGAACTCGTGAGAGCTTTTGTTTTGGTCGGGGTGGAACATCTTCTTCATCATCTTGTTCTTCTTCTTGGCCTTCTTCATTGTTGACGTTGTTGTTCTCTTGTCGTGGTGGAGAGGGAGGTTGATGAGGTTCATCTTGGTGTACTTCCTCGTTTTCTTTATCTTGGTGTGTCCCACTTGTGGATGCTTCTGTAAGTGCATCAAGTGCCCCTTAGTGATTTTGGTGTATTGAAGACTTATATGTTAAGGGACTAATATGTTTATGAGTGTACACATATCTATAAGTCTATGGGGAGTTTGATATTTAAAGAGAAAGTCGACCCCTAAAAATGAATATCTTCGACTAAAGATTTTGGTATTCCTGAAGACTTTCATGAAGACTTTGAAAGTGAAGAAATTGGTGTGTCCGTGAAGACTTAGTATTCATGCAAGGAATACGAAGCTTGAAGACTTACATTTTCATAGTTTTCTTTTTCTGTTTCTTGAGTCATAGGAAACACCGTACTGTTAAAGGGGGTCGAGGAAATACTAAGGAAAAAATTCCATGTGATGTCAACTCAAAATCCTCCACCTACCAATCCCTTCGAGTGAAGCCATTGGAAATCTCATACAGTTTAGTCAATTTCTTCAGTGACAGAGACGAAGTTCTTCTGGTCGTTGAGGAATTTGTTCCGACTGAGGAGTTAAGAATTCTCCAGTGCGGATTGCCTACACAGTGAGGAACATGATAGCCCTGAGGAATTTGAGAGTCAAATTTCCGACCGTTGCTGTGCTGCGCGCCAGCTGTCCCAAAATATCTTATACACCTAACGGTCATATCATTGAAGGGCATTTATGTCTTATCATGTAGGGCTGCTCCCTAGGCTATAAATAGCCGCCCCCTACAACCACTAGCTGGTTGGCTGCTCCAAGAGAAACCGACACCCTTCATTTGAGAGCAACCCATCCTCCGAGGACTTTGAGAGAAAATTATCGAGTGAGGAAAAACCCAAACCCAAACACCCACAAACCCAAAGTGATTGAGCATCACTGAAGAGATTGATCCTGCGTGGATCCAACGCTTGTTACCTTTGAGGACTGTGCTTCTTCCAGCGGTTAGGCATCATGGTCTAGAGCATCCAAGAGGAATTATGGATCGCCGAGTGACCAAAGTCTGTGAAGGTTTGGAAGTCGCCTGAAGACATACCACGAGTGATTGGACGAGGTCTGTGTCACCTTAGTTCAAGGAGAATACTGCGAGGACTTGGTGTCCTGAGCTGCGTGCTCAGCGACTGGGTGTCCGGGACTGTGTGTCCTCGAGTTTAAATACTCAGCCGCTCCAACCAGACGTACAACTGAGACATCGGTTGGAACTGGTCTACCAAATCATTGTCTTCACCAACCTTACTGGTTCTATTTCCTCAACTCTTTCATTTCCTCATTACTGTGTTGAGTGATTGTTCATATCTGTGTTTGAAGACATTGACTGAAGACTTTCTCAATTTCATCAGTTCAATTTCTTCGTCTGTTTGTCTTCATCTTGTGTTATCCTGTGTTTACGCTTTCTGTACTCTGTGTTTGTCTTCAATTCATTATGATGACTATGTGTGTATTCTGTCATGCTTACTTCTGAGTACTTATTCCGCTGCACGTAGTTCTTCGCTAAGGAATTTCCTCACCGGCAAATTCCTCAGTGAAGAATTCAAAAAAATCGCCTATTCACCCCCCTCTAGTCGATATAACACACTTTCCATTGGTATCAGAGCAAGGTAATCCCTTGTTCTGTGTGATTTTGGTTTAACCACCTGGAGTTCTAGTTATGTCGACCGCAGGTATGATCAAGGTCTCTGCTGGGTGTCCTACCTTCGATGGCACGGACTACCCCTACTGGAAGAATAATATGCGAATGCATCTTGAAGCAATTGACAATGATCTCTAGTATGTTGTGGAAAATGGTGTTCCCTCAGTCACACCTTCCCTGAATGCTGTTGATGTGAAGAGATTCAAGCAACTCGATTCTCAAGCAAAGAATATCATATGCGGCCATCTAATTAAAGGGCAGTATGGTAGAGTGAGTGCTTTGGAAACTGCTAAGCTTATCTGGGATAGGCTCTCCAAAGTAAACGAAGGAGTATCAACTCAACGTGACTCTCGTGTTGACGTTCTTCGCAATCTCTTCAATCGCTTCAAAAGACTCGACAATGAAAATGTTCAGCAAACCTTCGATTGCCTCACTGATATTTCAAATGAGCTTCAAGCGCTCGGTGCCACTGATATCACCGACCATGAGGTGGTGAAGAAATTGCTGAGATCACTCGATTCGTCATTTGGCACTCTAGCACTGATGATTCAAGAGCGTGCTGATTACAAGTCAATAGATCCCGCTGATATCCTCGAGAGGCTAAATACTCATGAGTTCCGGCTTGCTAAAAAGAGAGATCTCTATGGTTCAAGCTATGGCAAAACACGTGCCCTGAAGGCCAAGGCTATGTCTGAATCTGAATGTGAAGATTCTGGTAGCAGCCTTGGTGATCCTGAGGAATTGAGCCAGGAGCTAGCACTGCTCGTGAAGAAGTTCCAGAAATTCTCAAGACGTGGTCACTTTGGAAAATCTTCAAGGAGCAGTGATTCCTCATCAAGTGACTATAAGAGAAGGCTATACCACAAATGCAAGAAGCCTGGTCACTACATTCAAGATTGTCCTCAGTGGGACAAGGAATTAAAGAAGAAGAAATACAAGGATTACAGTTCTGATGATGCCAAAAAGAAGAAGAAATCTTCAAAGTCTTCATCATCAAAATCCTCCAAGTCTTCATCCCACAAGAAGAGCAGCTCCAAGAAGGCTCGGGCATTCATTGGAAAGGAAATGGATTCTGAGGCTGAATCTGAGGATCATGAGGAAGAGGAGGCATCTGAGGATTCTGAGTCAGGTGTGGCAAGTCTAGCTCTTGCTACCGCATTTGTCAGCAAGTCTATCTTCAACTCTGAAGAAAATGGCAACACCAACAACGCTGATGAAGGCAATGAGGACTACGCTCCCACTGATTGCTTCATGGCAAAGGCTGCTAAGGTAACTAAATACCCCTCCTCTGAATCAAGTGAGGATGAATCTGATGAAAATCTTAAGCCTAGCTACTCTAAACTTGCTAAGATTGTTGTGAAACAACAAAAGGCTATTGAAAAGCTTCAAAACATGCTTGACAAAAGTGATGATATGTTGGGTGATGAAATGGACCGCACTAAAGACTTAACTGAAAATCTTCAGAGACTTCAGTATAAGTTTGACAACCTTCAAAGTCATCATAAAACTCTCTTATCTGATCACGAGAAGCTTTCTTATGAATTTCTTCAGAGAAAGCAAGATCTTGAGAAGCTAAGAGTGAGTTATGAAGATCTTCAGAAGGAGCGCGATTCATTACTTGCTCAACAAATCAGCGTTACTCGGGAAGAATTTGATCCTACATGCTTAAAGTGCATTGAACGTGAATCTGCTAATTCTTCGCCTGAATGTTCAAATGCTTCAAATGTTACAAATTCTTCACCTACATATGCTATCACTAATTCCTCATCTGAGGACATTGCTAGTATCACTGACGGTGCAGGGCTGAAGGAATTGTATATGACAGGCATGTACAAAAGCCTCAAAGGGCATCAGACTCTTTGTGATGTGCTTAAAAAGCAGATCCTTAACAGAAACCCTAGGAAAGAGGGTATTGCCTTTGAGAGGAAACTCAATGCTGATGGAACATATTGGAAGCCTGAGCAGTACCCCAAAACCTCATGGGTTGCTGCAAAGGGACCTCCAGTTGATCCATCTAACTTATCTGGCTTTACATGTGAATCTCCTCATTCTTCTGATGAGTCATTTGACTCCAACTATAAACTGTTCAAAAATCAGAATGGTGAAGTATTTGCTAGATATGTTGGCACTAACTGCAGGAACGGTTCCCCTATGAAGAAAATATGGGTTCCCAAAAGTCATGTTGAAAGTCTTCAGGTGAATGTCCTCATGACACCACCAATGAAGAATAACCCCAGATCAAACTCTTCATATGGACCAAATTCTTCATATGGATCCAAGTCCTCATACGGACCAAATTCCTCACTTGGATCAAATTCCTCAAAAGGATCAAAGTCCTCATATGAACATCATCGTGCTAACAACTCTGTTTCGTAGGGTAGAGCTAAGGGCTATGAATATGTGCATTATTCTTCAAATCATTATGTTCATAAGTCCTGGAAAAATTTCTCTGCTTATTCATATGCTTACCCTAACCCATCTTATGTGAAACGAAGTGGACTGGCGTCCATGTCACCTCTCTCATATGGTGCTCGCAGAGTGAAGAAAAAGAACTAATCTCTTATGCAGGGTCAGGTCTCCAGTCGTGCTCAAAACGACTGAAGAATTTGCTGGAGACCTGAACAATGCCTGAAAGGACACAGGCGAATCATGATGAAATGAACTTTCATTTCACACGTCCTCACACTGCTTATCTGTGCTATTGCTTGATGAAATTGAACTGATGATACTGATGTCATATTCTTCACTGATGAAGTATATGAGTTTGTAAGATGCACTAATTCATCTGCAGGATGATCAACCCAAAGCAAATGAGTGGGTCCTTGATAGTGGATGTACAAATAACATGACTGGTGACAAGAATCTCTTGATGGATGCTCCCTTAACACCATCACATCTGAAGCATATCATCTTCGCTGACAAAGGCAAAAGTCAGGTATTGGGTCTAGATAAGGTTGCGATCTCTAAGGACATGCACATGGACAAAGTCATGCTTTTCGAGTCCTTAGGATACAACCTCATGTCTGTCTCAATGCTTTGTGATCTTGATATGGTTGTTGTCTTTGCCAAGTATCGTTGTGTTGTGATCATGGAAGCTGACAATTCCAAAGTCTTCGAAGGCTTTAGGAGAGGAGACTTGTACATTGTTGATTTCTCTACAGGACCACAACCTGCCGTGTGCTTACTTGCAAAAGCTTCAGAAGGCTGGCTATGGCATCGACGACTTGGTCATGCTGGTATGAGGAATCTGCACACGCTCGCAAAGAAGAAGCATGTCATTGGCATTGAGAATGTCAAATTCCTCAAGGATCACTTATGCGGAGCCTGTGAAGCTGGGAAGATGACTAAGGCCAGGCATCCAGCGAAGACTATCATGACCACCACTCGACCATTTGAATTGCTTCACATGGATCTCTTTGGTCCTAATCATTATTCTGCTGTGACTAATGATGCATCTCTATATGGCTTTGTTATTGTTGATGATTACTCTCGTTACACATGGGTACACATTGTTACTTACAAACATGAAGTGCAGGAAGTCTTCAAACGATTTTCCTCGAGGGCTTCAACCAACTTTGGTGTGAAGATCAAGCACATTAGGAGTGACAATGCAATTGAGTTCAAGAATTCCGGTCTTAATGACTATCTTGATGAACTTGGTATTACTCATGAGTTATCTGCTCCTTATACTCCTCAGCAAAATGGCATCATGGAGTGCAAGAACAGAACTCTTGTTGAGATGGCTCGCACTATGCTTGATGAATACAAAATGCCTCATCATTTTTGGATTGATGCAATTGATACCGCGTGCCACATCATCAACAGAGTATATCTTCACAAATTCTTCAAGAAGACTGCCTATGAACTCCTCACTGACAAGAAACCCAATGTGAGTTATTTCAAAGTCTTCGGTGCTAAATGTTGGATTACGGATCCTCATCACAATGCTAAATTCGCACCGAAAGCACATGAAGGTTTTATGCTTGGTTACGGAAAGGACTCGCGCACCTACAGAGTCTTCAACATCGCTCTTCACAAGATTGTTGAAACTGTAGATGTGCGGTTTGATGAAACTAATGGCTCGCAAATAGAGCACCTACCTTCTGTGCTAAATGAACCAGCACCTGAGGATTCTATCAAGTTGAAGGCTACTGAGGATGTCATTCCTACGGAAGAATCTACTAAAGAATTCATTCCAGAACGCGAAGATCGATGAGCTAATGTACCTGAGGAAAATGCTGAAGAAAATGGTGCTGAAGAAAATGCTGATCAAATTCCTCGACGACAACCAGGTCATCCTCGCGTTGCAAAAGAAGTGCAAGTTGAAAAGATCATCAATTACATTGAAGCACCAGGTCCTCTCACTTGCTCAAAAGCTTCACATTTATCTAAATTTTGTGGGCACTATGCTTTTGTCTCTATCACGGAGCCCACTAAGGTAGATGAAGCATTTCTGGAGCCTGAGTGGATTCAGGCCATGCAAGAAGAATTACATCAGTTCGAGCTCAACAATGTCTGGGAACTGGTCAAACGTCTAGATCCTCGCAAGCATAATATCATTGGCACAAAGTGGATCTACCGCAACAAGCAAGATGAAAACGGCCTTGTTGTGAGGAATAAGGCATGACTTGTAGCTCAAGGATACACACAGGTTGAAGGAATTGATTTCGATGAAACTTTTGCACCTGTTGCTAGACTTGAGGCTATTCGCATATTACTCGCTTATGCTAACCATCATAATATCACTATATATCAAATGGATGTGAAAAGTGCATTCCTCAATGGTAAGCTTGAGGAAGAAGTATATGTTTCTCAACCCCCATGTTTTGAAGATCCAAAGAATCCTAACAAAGTCTTCAGACTCAACAACGCCCTCTATGGCCTCAAGCAGGCCACTCGGGCGTGGTATGATACTTTGAAGGAATTCTTCGTGAAGAATGGCTTCACACCCGGTTCACTCGACCCTACTCTCTTTACTAAATCTTATGATGGTGAACTGTTCGTGTGCCAAATATACGTTGATGATATTATCTTTGGCTATACTGACCAACGTTATAGTGATGAATTTGCCTATATGATGAGTGAAGAATATCAAATGTTTATGATGGGAGAGTTGAAATTCTACTTAGGTCTTCAAATTCGTCAACAACACAATGGCATATTCATATCTCTGGAGAAATACCTCAAGGATGTTTTGAGGAAATTCGGCATGCAAGATTGCAAAGGCGTCAAAATTCCTATGCCCACAAATGGCCATCTATGCACTGATGAAAATGGTATTGACTTTGATCACAAGGTATACCGCTCCATGATTGGTTCTTTATTGTACTTATGTGCATCTAGGCTAGATATAATGCTTAGTATTTGCATGTGTGCCCGACTTCAAGCTACACCGAAGGAATCACACCATAAGGCTGTGAAGCATATTCTTCGATATCTAGCTCACACACCAACACTAGGACTATGGTACCCCAAGGGCTGTACTTTTGATCTCATTGGATATTCTGACTCTGACTATGCTGGTGATCGTGTGGACCGCAAGTCAACATCTGGTACTTGTCATTTCCTCGGACGATCTTTGGTCTATTGGTCCTCGAAGAAACAAAACTGCGTATCACTGTCTACTGCTGAAGCTGAGTACATTGCTGTTGGTCCTTGCTGTGCTCAATTGCTATGGATGAAGCAAACTCTCAAGGACTACGGCATCAACATGAAGAATGTGCCTCTCTACTGTGACAATGAGAGTGCGATCAAGATTGCTCACAACCCAGTTCAGCACTCGAAGACAAAGCACATTCAGATTCGTCATCATTTTCTTCGTGATCATGTGTTGAAGGGCGACATTTCTATTGAGCATGTGAAGACTGAAGAATAGCTAGCCGATATCTTCACAAAGCCCTTGGATGAGAAGAGATTTAGCAAGTTGTGGTGTGAGCTAAATATCTTAGAGTCTTCGAATGTTCTTTGAAAAGGACACACATCCTAACACTTATGCACAATTGATGACTTAGATGTGCAACACATGAAGAAACGTTTTTCTTCAATCAATGAAAAATAACAATCTAAGTGTGAAGAAATTAATGAAGAATTTGATTCTCAGAACCCTACGACAAGTGTACACGGTGTCTGAAATCATCATTCTTATTCGGTGGGTCACGCCACCACCAAAGTTGAAAATCTTTAATTTGAGTTTTTCCTCCATTTTGAAATTCTTTAGTTTTTCAAATTCTTCAACTTTTCAAAATCTTCACTGTTTCCATTGTTTTTCTTCATTGGCTATATATATATATATATATATATATATATATATATATTATATATATATATGAGTTTATGTCCTCTACAGCATTCACTTATGGCTATTTCTTCAAGTTGCATTTTCTGCTAAGTGAATGTGATCGGACCCTTCCCCATCTATGCTATACTCAACCCAATCTATTCACAAATTCTTCATGTGCGTTCTATTTGAAACTTGTTCAAAATCTTCACTGTGTCCTGTCAGCTGAAGAAATTGTGAACGGAACTTTAAAACTAATCTTATCCAAATTTTTGGTTTTGCCGCTCAAACCGTCCCGTATCCCACGATAGACTTATCTATTCACCCACGATCTAACACGATCTCCACTTTTCAGTACGTGGCTGACACATGTCAAGCGAATGAGAAGGGACATGGGCACGTTTGTCCTAAATCTTCGGGCGAACAGTTTTTCACTGCGACTATAAATACCCCCTCACCCCTTCCTCACTTCCTTTACTCCGCTCGACCACTCTCTCTCTCTCGCTCAAGCTTCTCAAACCCTAGCGCCGCCGCTACTCCATCGTCACCGGTGAGGAAGAGCTTCACTACCTCGACCTCCTCGCCCTCGTACTCGCGCCAGCCGCGGAAATCTTCACTCCGCTGCCACTGTAGTTGTCTTCCTCCGCCAAGTTAGGGCATGGAAGATCTGAACTGACGAGCTTCAAATCTACACTTCTCAGTTGGACGTGTTCTTCATCAAGGGTAATTAAAAGTTACTTTTACTGCCCTCTTTTGATTCAAATTTTCTCTACAAAATCTTCAAAGGTGTTTTATTCTTCAAATCCTCACACACAAAACACCTCACTAGTCATCTACTCTTGATTCCTTTCTCTAAGCATCATTTATGTTCAAGATTCCTCAATTGTGTGGATCCTCAATCTATACAACTCTGGAACCTAAGACAAAGAACGCTTAGTGAAATTCTTCAAGACTCATCTGGTCAAATTCCTCAAACTTGTTCTTTTTGAAAACCTTCCGAGAATGCATATGACCTCTTCAAATTCCTCGCAACTATACTCTGTTCACAGTTACTCATGTCCGCTGCTGAATCACTAGGTTCTCATCAACTTAACTCATTTGCAGCGTTCCTCGAAGAAAACTTGCATACTTCTTCAGAGAATTCGATTGTTCAAATTCCTCAACTGAAGAATATGGCAGACGGTAAGAAACCACAGAAAGGAGGAAAGAAGCCTGAGGTTATGACTGCATTTGAATTACCTAAGGACACTTATGCTGACTATTGCACACCTGACGAGGCTAAGTTCGGAAAGGAGAACAAAAATCAGCGCAAGGTGTGCATACAGAGGATTGAAAGGAGATGGGAAAGAGAATGGAGGGAGTACAGATATGTAACTCCAAAGTATATGAAGAAATTCGCTCTAAATCCTCCCCGCCCAAGAGCTCCATTGGCACCTGGCCAAGAAGCTGACCCCACCAGCATCAGGCATGGTGAGGATTTCCCTCAAGAATGGGCCAAACGCCAAGCCAAGTTGGCAAGACAAGCCAAAGAAGCAGTGAGGAAATTTAATGAAGACTCTGCTGCTGCTGCTGCCACAAAGGCCTCTCACAAGCCTAGAAAATCAATGGCAAAGAAGCCTGCTCACAAGCCAAGTGCTTCACCAACTGTGCCCTCACGGCCAAGTTCCTCAGCAATGCCCTCACGGCCAGAATCTTCAAAGCCCTCATGGCCAAATTCTTCAAGTCCCTCACGGCCAGTTCCTCATGCTGCTCCTGCTCCTCCAAAGTCCTCAGCCCCTCCCCCAAAGTCCTCAGTTGCTCCGGCAAAGTCCTCAACACCTGTACATCTGGCCACGTGCCAAAGGACTGCAGGCATCTCTATTGCCTCTGGTGTCTCAGCGAGTTCCTCAGCTGCACCAAATTCTTCATCAGGCCCCACTCTGCTGAAGACCAAGGCAACTGCTGGACGAGGTCCTCGGCCTAGTCCGAAGAAGAAACCGGTTGCCTTCCAAGTGCCATCTGACAATGAAACTGATGATGATGAACTTGCAGAAATCATCAGAGATAGGCAGGAAAGGGCTGCTAGAGCCAAAGGCACAAATGTGCCACTGCTTTTGGATCCAAAGGCGATCCTCAACTACATTGATCTCTGGCACAAGGACCCACTCCTATGCCTGATTTTCATTTGAATCCTGGCAAAAGTCACATGCTGACCCATTTCATGACTGAAGAGAAATGGAAATTTGAGAAGGCCAGGCAAATCAAGAAGGCTCAGTTCAGGAAAGAGAAGTTCCTGAGGAACAACGTTGTCACAATGACAACTGATGAACTCCTCAAGATCTAGTCTGAAATCAAATCCCTCAGCGATGATTTCAGTGCTTATTATGCTGATTGGCAAGGAGCCAAAGTCAAGTTCGTTAAACTGACTAAGAAGTTCACCAACGTTGCAGCCCCATCGCAACAAGAAATTCCTCAAGCTGAAGCTTCTACTCAGCAAACTGAAGAACGTGCCAGCACCGCTGATGACTTTCAAGCTGCTGATGAAAATGCTAGTTCCAGGGCTGATAACTCCATTCCAGTCGCCGAAGACATTGCCAAGGCATCCACTAGTGGTGCGCCTGAAGAAAATGAAGAAGTCAGGGCAACTGTATTAGTTGCGCCTGAGGAAATTCAAACAGATTCCTTAGCTCCTCCTGCGCCTACACCAACTCCTACCCTTCGATCTGCTACAGATGTGAGGAAGACCAAGGCTGCAGAGAGAGCTGCAGTGAAGAAAAGGAAAGCATCATCTGCTTCAGATTCTTCAGCTCCGAAGAAAATGAAGCCTATGACCAGCTCACTTGAAAATCCAATTGATGATGTTCCGATTTCCACCATGCCATCAAAGGATCTTGTTCCTTTTGGTGAAGAATATGTGATCCCTAGCGGATCTGATGAAGAAAATCATTCTGTTGCTTCATCAGAGCAGATTGATGAAGAAATTGAAGTGGATGTGATCCCTTCAATGCCTGTTGCTTCCTCGCCAATGCCTCGGTTCACAGCTAAAGAGGCTGGCGTTGAAGAAATTGAAGATGAAGACGTGGATATTGGATGCACTACGCCTGTGATGAATGATGACTTTTGGGAAAGTCATCATCCCAATTCTCCACACTTCACCCCACGACAGCAAATACCTCAGTCCCCTGCACCAACCGTTCAAATGGGCTCTGAAGAAACTCATCCTACCTCGTCTATGCATGAAGAAATTCCAGCCACTAGTGCTGAAGAAACTGCTGCTGCTGATCCTTTGAACATGCAGACTGCCACTGAAGAGGAACCACAAATTCCTCAGCCTGAAGAACCGGAGATTGCATTTCCTGAGGTTGTGATGCAACTCACTGACACTCATGTGCCCAAGCCAAAGGATCCATTCTCAAAGAAGCAAAAGTTCAAGGCTGCTGATTTCTTCAATGAGCATGTGTTCTTCACTGACTACAATCCCTATGATTCTGCTCGCATAAGGAAGCAGCATTCCTGGACTGCTAGTCAAGCAAATTTCTATTCCTCTATGCTATTCGACAAAGACAAAGTCTTCGATCATGCACACATTCCTCACGTGGACATGGAATCTCTGCCGTGTTTCGAGCCAGTCCTCAGTGTTCTTCATGATGCTGGATTGCTGAATTTCTGCACTGACATCTGTGATTGGAATGAAGAACTCATTCTTCAATTCTATGCGACGCTGCACATCACAGGAAATTCTGAAGATGTGAACTCATGGGTGCTGGACTGGATGTCAGAAAATACTCACTACAAGGCACCAGCAAATGAATTGCTTCGTGCCCTGCCACTCAGTCCTCCCCTTGATGGTGCTCGTTGCGTCTATAGTGAACCTGATCTTACAAATCATTACATGCAAGTGCTGATGAAGCCTTTGAAGCCAGGGCAGGCCCCTCGAACCAAATTCCTCGTCAAGGAATTATTGTATGTGCCTCGGACTGTCTATCACATTCTGACAAAGACAATGAGTCCTATCAAAGGACACGACCCAAATGATGAAGAAGTCGTTGGCATCATGAAGAATATGCTTTTCAATATCATTCATGGCGTTCCCGTCAACTTCCATGATTTCTTCATGAGGACTCTGGCGAATATAGCCATGTCACCATTTGAGCTGAAGCCTTATGCACCATGGATTATGAGGTTCATCAGGACAAGGTCTTCACTCAATTACAAGGCTGATACTCTGAACCATGGCAGCTACTTGCCTCCAATTGAAGTCCTCAAACGGACATTTTCCTCAGCTGATGACAAAGGCAAGGCAACTGCTGTGATAGATGAAGGCATTCGTTCATTGGATGGTCAATTTCGCAAGGCTACATCCTACTCCACCAATGATGACTCTGCCACACATGACTCTGCCGCCAACACCTCTCCCAAGCAAATTCCTCAAGCCACAGCACCCAGGGTGATGACTGATCGTGAGTTACTCCTCAGTCTTCATCAGAAAGTTGATTGTAATCATAAATGGGTCAAGCGTCAGTTTGGTTCAATTCTTTACAACATGATCTCAACACACAATGCAATGAAGAAAAACCAATACTACCTCCATGAAACCTTCAACCGTACCTGGGTTGTTCTATCTCATATCTACAACGCAGAAGATATGAAGAGCATGGGTCTCAAGGAAGAATTTGACTAGTCTGCACCTCCACCGAAGAGATTCAAGAAGGTCAAGGTTCCTTCCTTGGTGGCCAGCTCCTATTCTTCATCGCGCGACACTGATGAAAATGAAGACTTGGACGACACTGCGGCAGGCCCTACTACGACAACTGACCCTGACAATGCTGGCGCTCCTCCATCAACTTGATATTCTTCAGGGGCGTTAGTCCTCAGTTTCGATCCTTTTGGTCATTTGATGACAAAGGGGGAGAAATCTGATTTTTTTCTTCAAGCGGGTCTATTATATGGGCGTTTTTTCTAAGTTACAACTCTCGCTCTTCTGAAACTTTTAATGGATCGAGTTGTAATCTTAAACCCGATGGTGCTCTGATACTTTTGATGCACTGTGCTCTGACACTTTTGATGCGTTATTCTGCATGCTTGTTCCTCGCTAAAATTATTGCTCGCATGATGAATCTCTTCAGGCACCATATTTCATCATGCATTTCAAATTCTTCATATTATATGTCAAATGCATGTATGAATTACAAGATATAGCGGGAGTATGCATTGCTTCAAAAGCAAATTCCTCACTATGCACATCTTCAGGGGGAGTTCTTTTATATCTTGCAATCACGTTCCTCAATATCAGTACTTACACTTCATATGTTTATCCCCATTGAAAACTTAACCTATATTGTCATCAATCACCAAAAAGGGGGAGATTGTAAGTGCATCTAGTGCCCCTTAGTGATTTTGGTGTATTGAAGACTTATAGGTTAAGGGACTAATGTGTTGATGAGTGTACACATGTCTATAAGTCTATGAGGAGTTTGATATATACAAAGAAAGTCGACCCCTAAAAATGAATATCTTCGACTGAAGATTTTGGTATTCCTGAAGACTTTCATGAAGACTTTGAAAGTGAAGAAATTGGTGTGTCCGTGAAGACTTGATATTCATGCAAGGAATACGAAGCTTGAAGACTTTCGTTTTCATAGTTTTGTTTTTCTCTTTCTTGAGTCATAGGAAACACTTTACTGTTAAAGGGGGTCCAGGAAATACTAAGGAAAAATTTCCATGTGATGCTCAACTCAAAATCCTACACCTACCAATCCCTTCGAGTGAAGCCAGTGGAAATCTCATACAGTTCAGTTAATTTGTTCAGTGACAGAGACGAAGTTCTTCTAGTCGCTGAGGAATTTGTCTGACTGAGGAGTTAGGAATTCGCCAGTGCGGATTGCCTACACATTGAGGAACATGATAGCCCTGAGGAATTTGAGAGTCAAATTTCCGACCGTTGTTGTGGTGCGCGCCAGCTGTCCCAAAATATCTTATCCACCTAACGGTCATATCATTGAAGGGCATTTATGTCTTATCATGTCGGGCTGCTCCCTAGGCTCTAAATAGCCGACCCTACAACCACTAGCTGGTTGGCTGCTCCGAGAGAAACTGGAACTTGTCATTTGAGAGCAACCCATCCTCCGAGGACTTTGAGCGAAAATCATCGAGTGAGGAAAAACCCAAACCCAAACACCCACAAACCCAAAGTGATTGAGCATCACTGAAGAGATTGATCCTGCGTGGATCCCACACTTGTTACCTTTGGAGACTGTGCTTCTTCCAGACGGTTAGGCGTCATGGTCTAGAGCATCCAAGAGGAATTGTGGATCGCCGAGTGACCGAAGTCTGTGAAGGTTTGGAAGTCGCATGAAGACTTACCACGAGTGATTGGACGAGGTCTGTGTGACCTTTGTTCAAGGAGAATACGATGAGGATTTGGTGTCCTGAGCTACGTGCTCAGCGACTGGGTGTCCGGGACTGTGTGTCCTCGAGTTTAAATACTCAGCCGCTCCAACCAGACATACAACTGAGACATCAGTTGGAACTGGTCTACCAAATCATTGTCTTCACCAACCTTACTGGTTCTATTTCCTCAACTCTTTCATTTCCTCATTACTGTGTTGAGTGATTGTTCATATCTGTGTTTGAAGACATTGACTGAAGACTTTCTCAATTTCCTCAGTTCAATTTCTTCAGTCTGTTTTTCTTCATCTTGTGTTATTCTGTGTTTACGCTTTCTGTACTCTGTGTTTGTCTTCAATTCATCATGATGACTATGTGTGTATTCTGTCATGCTTACTTCTGAGTACTTATTCCGCTGCAAGTAGTTCTTCGCTAAGGAATTTCCTCACCGGCAAATTCCTTAGTGAAGAATTCAAAACAATCGCCTATTCACCCCCCCTCTAGTCGATATAACACACTTTTAGCTTCTATATCAACTCTTGGTTCACCTTGTCGTGAGGTAGAAGCTTCCACTTGGATGGACGTGGTACTCTCGTTCACCTTCATTGGACGGATCTTGCCAATAGACAAGTCTTGGATTGCTTCTGAAGGGTGTTTATCTCCTACATCAATTGTTAATTGCTCTACTTGCGAGCCGTTAGATTCATCAAACTTCACATCTACCATCTCTTCAACCTTTCGGGTGAAATTGTTGTAGACACGGTAAATGTGAGAGTTTGAGCCATAACCAAGTAGGAAACCTTCATGAGATTTGGGAGCAAATATAGAATGATGATGCTTATCAGAAGGTAGCACTTTGAGCCGAATACTCAAAAGTATCCAACTTGGGGTTTGTTACCGGTCAGGAGCTCATATGTCCTCTTGCAGAGTAGCTTGTGAAGATACAGGCGATTTGTTGCATGACAAGCTGTCTCAACCGCTTCCGCCCAAAAGTGTTTTGGCGTCTTGTATTCATCAAGCATTGTTCTCACCATTTCGATGAGCGTCTGGTTCTTCCTCTGAACAACTCCATTTTGTTGCGGTGTGTACATAGCCGAGAACTTATGTGAGATACCTTCTTCGTCAAGAAAGGTGTCCACATTGTTGTTCTTGAACTTCGTTCCGTTGTCGCTGCGAACCTTCTTGATCTTCACTTCAAATTGATTTTGGGCCTTCCTAGTGAAGTTCTTGAAGATCTTTTCGACCTGCAATTTATCATCATGAAAGAATGCCTACGTAAATCTTGAAAAATCATCAACTATAACTAGACCAAATGAGTTTACACCAAGACTTTTGCAGGCATTGGGACCAAAGAGATCAATATGAAGTAGTTCGAGCGGTCTTCTCGTGGTCATGGTGTTCTTCACGGGGTGGCTTCCTGCATCCTGTTTTCCTACTTGGCAAGCGCTGCAAAGTCTATCCTTACCAAATATGACATCTTTAACACCAAGGACATGATCACCTTCAATAAGCTTGTCAAGGTTTCGCATGCCCACATGACCTAACCGTCTATGCCACAACTAGCCTTTGAAGATTTAGCAATTAAGCAAGTTCTAGGTTGAGCCTTTTTAGTAAATTCAACAATGTATAGATCACCTCTACGTATGCCGGTAAAGACAATTTTATGATTATCTCTATGAAACACTTGGCAATCTACTTTAGTAAATAGGACATTGAAACCAAAGTCAGCTAGTCTAGATACAAAAAACAGATTATAGCCAAGAGATTCAACAAGCATAACATTTTGTATGGAGATGTCATGTGAGATGGCCACCTTACCGAGGTCAACCACCTTACCTTAGATTTATCACCAAAAGTGACATACTTTTGAGGGCCGTTGTTTTCAGCAAGCTCACGAAACATATCTTTATCTCCGGTCATATGATCGGTACATCTACTATCAAGGGCCCATACCTTTCCTCCTGCCATGTGGCCGCGAAGATTAGACATAAGACCAAAGTGTCTCATTGCATCATCAAGATCATAATCACTATCATCATCCTCATCATAGTATCCATGTTCAACATTGTCATGTGACGGATCAATTCCTAGAGAGGGTGATTCATTAGATAAATGATCATGACAATAATCATCTTTATGAAATCTAATGGCTTCGGAGATATTATTGCTAATGATTCCAACATCTCCTTTGGCACGCATAAGGTCACGAAGCTCCAACAGACAATCATCAAACTTAGGATCACTAGTACTCATTTTATTCAAGGCAATTGACTTCTGAAGAATCTCATCTAGATTTTGCAAGGAATAGTTTGGAAATCTTTCCTCAAGAAATCTCCATATAGTATAAGAACAATCAAGAGTAGACAAGTGACCAATAAAATTTCTAGGCAATCCTCTAATGATAAGATTGATAGTTCTAAGATTGTGAATCATGTCAAGATCCTCATCATGGGTACGATGCAAGGGATCAACAAGGGGTGCACAAGGGTTGGTAATGTACTTGCTCAAATGATACTCATTGAAAATCTCAAGCATCTCATTTTTCCGCTCATGAAAGTTCTCTCCATCAAGTATAGGCACTCTATGTCTAAGACTCCCCAATGTAGACTCATCCATCTTCCTCCAATGGTGATTAAACCAAAGCAATGGAGACCAAACCTCTGATACCAATTGAAAGGATCGAGAAGAGGTGTCTAGAGGGGGGTGAATAGACTCTCAACCAATAAAAGTTGCAATTTTAAAGTTCTTCAAGTTGAGGTGGAGTTTAAGCACAAGTTTAGACATTCACAATACATATCAAGCAAGCATGCCAACAGTATATGCGCAGCGGAAAGTAAAGCATGCAAATTGCAAGAATGTAAAGGGACGGGATTGGAGTGTGCATACACAATTGGAGACATGGAGATTTTTGGCGTGGTTCCGATAGGTGGTGCTATCGTACATGCACGTTGATGGAGACTTCAACCCATGAAGGGTAACGGCTGCACGAGTCCACGGAGGGCTCCACCCATGAAGGGTCCACGAAGAAGCAACCTTGTCTATCCCACCATGTCCATCACCCACAAAGGACTTGCCTCACTAGGGTAGATCTTCACGAAGTAGGCGATCTCCTTGCCCATACAAATTCCTTGGTTCAACTCCACAATCTTGACAGAGGCTCCCAAGTGACACCTAACCATTCTAGGAGACACCACTCTCCAAAAGGTAATAGATGGTGTGTTGATGATGAACTCCTTGCTCTTGTGCTTCAAATGATAGTCTCCCCAACACTCAACTCTCTCTAATAGGACTGGATTTGGTGGAAAGATGATTTGGTGGAAAGCAACTTGGGGAAGGCTAGAGATCAAGATTTATGTGGTTGGGATGGAATATCTTGCTCTCAACACATGAGTAGGTGGTTCTCTCTCAGAAAATGAATAACGGAAGTGTAGGCACGTTTTGATGGCTTTCTCCATGAATGAAGAGAGGGTGGATGGTATATATAGCCTCCACACAAAATCTAACTATTGCACACAATTTACCAAACTCGGTGAGACCGAATCAGAAAACTCGGTCAGACCGATTTAGTTCATAATGTGACCGTTAGGCATTTCGGTGGGACCGATATGATCAACTCGGTAGGACCAATGTGCTAGGGTTAGGGTAAAACCTCATCTCGGTTCGACCGATTACACAAACTAGGTGGGACTGATTTTGGTAATAAGAGAAATAGAGAGTTGGTCAGGCAAACTCGGTGGGACCGATTGCATATCTCGGTGAGACCGAAATTATTGCAATAGGCAACACAGAGTTTGCAAGCCCATCTCGGTGAGACCGAGATCCCATCGGTGAGACCGAATTGACTAGGGTTTCTAGGAGTGGCTATGTCAAATGAACTCGGTGGCGCCGGATAGATGAAATCGGTGGGGCCGAGTTTAACTTTTGGTTTGGGACATATGTGGATATGAGAAAGTGGTTGAGGGCTTTGGAGCATATCACTAAGCACTTTGAGCAAGCAAGCCATTAAGGAACACCTCATCCGCTTTTAATAGTATTGGCTTTCCTATGGACTCAATGTGATCTTTGATCACTAAAATTGAAAATGTAGAGTCCTGAGCTTTGATCTTGAGCCAATCCTTTGTCCTTAGCATCTTTAAGGGGTTCCACATCCTCTTGTCCATGCCACTCCACTGTTAGACTTATCTGAAATATACTAGATAAAAGTATTAGTCCAACAAGAGATATGTTGACATTAATTACCAAAATCACCAAGGGAGCACTTGTGGTTTCAGCAATGCATTTGATTATTTATTCAAATACACCTATTTACTCAGCTGGGTCAAAAATAATATTGCGTACATGCAGCGCATTTATCATTTCTGATAACTTACAAGCCATTTGATTTTAGTAGAAATGGACCCATTTTCTAGGATGGGTGAAAAAACAATGATGGTCTGGACTAATCATTTCGTATAAAAATAATATTGAGAAACGAATATTATTAAAATGTTAAGTTGGGCTAGGTAATCTTATTATATAAAAAATGAACTGGGTTGTGCATTTTATTAAAAGAAAGATAGGTTTGGTTGCGCTTATTTTAGGATATTGTGTAGAAATGTCGGCCTAGCTGCATTGCTGATGTTCAAACAAAAGGCCTGTGTAGTACAGTACAACTTTACATGGCTACTCAGCCCACATTCAACGATGCCGGAAAGGCCCAAACAGGGCTTGTGTACAACTTTTTGAAGTCACTGAGCTCAATTAGTAACTTAAGAAAAAAATTTAGAGTACAGTGGAACCTAATTAAAAGTTGTCACAAGGGAAGAAATATTTCAACGGGTCCCACTTGTGTGTGTGTGTGAGAGAGAGAGAGAGAAAGAGAGAGACCCATGGGTCGATGCTCGTAAATATATGTTTCAGCCATATGCATTAATTGCTGATGCTCAGTATAAACTTATATATTGGACACAATCATATAGGACATCATAGCACACTGAACTTGCATACAAAAATTTCACGCAGGTGGCACAGTCAGGGTGGAAGCAGTGGATCGCTACGGGTAGGGCTATGTTGAAACCAATGAACTCGTACATAACGGTTCATCGTCTTTATCAATGACGGGGAAATATATTGAATGCTGACAACACAATAAGTTCTGCTAGAACATTAAGTTGATATATAACCCTTTCTAAAAAATTGTTCAGGTACAAAAGTAGAACATGTCACAATCAAATGTACTGGCATATCAGTGCTTCACACCGATAGCTAGGATTTAACTAGTATCTGACAAGATTTAGTTGTTACCACAAATTAGAGCACATCCGGGCAGACAGCCCTGCCTCTTCTCCCAAAGAAGCAGTGGCCTCCTCCAAGCTATGGAGTAGGCCATGTGCCATCCATCATTCCGGACGACACGGGGATAGTCTGACATTGACTCCTGTAATGGACGTCGTCGACGGACCCTGGCACCAATGGCGGCGGCAGGACTTAGATTGATGGATTGACCACTTCTTTGACATGCACAAACACTCAATACAGGTACATCCCTAACATGGTCCGCGACGGCCTTGGTGGCGACGAATAGTACAACCCCGGTTCCTGCACCGGTATCTCAACAACAATCACCTTCCGTATGGTGGACGGCTTATTCATCCATGCCATAACCGTCAGAGCCCAACTGTCTGGAGGAACAAACATACTTACGAGCTGACCTCCAAGGTCGTTGATAAGCTCATTCATGGACTCGCTGTCCCAAGCACGTCGATGCATGCCGTGGAAGGCAAGCTTTGTTGAAAACTCAAGCTCAGAGGGCACCGAGCCCCATCCTAGGTGCCACCGATCAAAGCTCACCAGCAAACCACTATAGAACAAACGTCAGGAAGATTCGAACACACGACTGCAGTCGAAAGTTGTCCGGAACCTGACGAAGAAATCAGCCAGTGGCGGATAGACTTCGACGAGCGAGTCACTTATTTGGATGTTGTGTGCAATGCCAAGAGCTTTGACAAGGTCATCCGGCAAGATGGTAGGACGATAGCCGTTGATGGTTACCATCAGCACTTTCCGGCAAACTGGTCGTCAAGCGCCGCCATGCCACTATTGAGTGACAGCACGCAGCCGTTCAAAGGCAGGACAGACCTCAGGATCTCCGGCTCGAAGATCCGCATTGACCGGTGACATGATAGTGCGCTTGAGTACAGGGAGTACAGGAGGGGGATTTGGGGGAACTAGGGTAGGAATCGAGATTCCATAGGTGGGGGAGGGGTGGGAGATTAGGGATGGAAAGGTAGCATGAATTTCGAACAAGCGCCAATATGCTCTCGGCACGCAAGCGCACGAAAACACCGGTGGTGCCACATGTCGGCCTAAGAGTCCTTATTCTTTCGTTTTTGAGAGCCCAACATTTTTTTAGGATCTTTTGAGAGCCCATCCTGAGAGTCATAATTGACCTGTTTAGCATTGTGTTACTACTCGGCCCATATTCAACGACACCTCGCTGGCCCAAACAAGTATACAACATTGAAAAGACCTTGAGATCAAATTATAACTTGAAAAAAGGAGATATACTCTGAACACTTGAGAATGGTGATGCCCTCATATAGCCCACCGGCAGTTCGAGACAATAAATAGTTCAAAACAATGATATATACAATATTCAAACATTGACTAGTGACTACTACTGACATAAACAGCAAAATATGATAGTTCATAAGAAGCCTTGCTACGCCACCCAAACGCACCCTTCTACAGCGCTCAGACTCTCGTGATCCAGACGAGAATGACATTATGAATAGAGGCAACTATTACATAGTAAGAGTGACATAAACAAGGATGACCAAATGACAAGGAATATGCATAACAAAAGAGATAACTAGCCATCTAGAACAAGCAGAAAAGACAACAAGTCATTCGAAGAGGGATGATCCAACACCATCATAATTTGCAGCCCCGCTTCAGCTACTAGTGATCGAGATAAACCAGTACTCCACCCTTTTGATGCAACAACTCAATTACCTATCAACATGAAGGCTTGAACCACATCACTGCCTGTCGGATTTGAGACATCCAAGGATCAAAGTTAATCCAGATGCCTGTGTCATTCTCACCTTCTTTTGGCTGCAGGCTGTATCATTGACAATCAGGGGAGTTTGCTTCCGAACTCCTAGGGCTCGCCATGTAGACAAAGTTTTCCATAGCAAATAGAGCCTCTCTGCCATCAAGGTCCTTGCCAAAGGTGATCTCCTGGTTAATTGGATAATTGAGTCCGAGAAACAGAGAGTGTGAACCAAGGCTATTTACATGCCTCCAAGTCAAAAATCTTGAAGGCCCCAACAAGCTGGTATCCTTCTCATAGACGTAACAACCACTCTCCAGATACTCATGTATTTCACGGTGCTTGTACACAATGGGGTTTTGGCAATATAACTTTTCCGGCTCATGTGTGCAAATGATCAACTTGATATTCTTCAGGGGCGTTAGTCCCTCCATCAACTTGATATTCTTCAGGGGCGTTAGTCCTCAGTTTCGATCCTTTTGGTCATTTGATGACAAAGGGGGAGAAATCTGATTTTTTTCTTCAAGCGGGTCTATTATATGGGCGTTTTTTCTAAGTTACAACTCTCGCTCTTCTGAAACTTTTAATGGATCGAGTTGTAATCTTAAACCCGATGGTGCTCTGATACTTTTGATGCACTGTGCTCTGACACTTTTGATGCGTTATTCTGCATGCTTGTTCCTCGTTAAAATTATTGCTCGCATGATGAATCTCTTCAGGCACCATATTTCATCATGCATTTCAAATTCTTCATATTATATGTCAAATGCATGTATGAATTACAAGATATAGCGGGAGTATGCATTGCTTCAAAAGCAAATTCCTCACTATGCACATCTTCAGGGGGAGTTCTTTTATATCTTGCAATCACGTTCCTCAATATCAGTACTTACACTTCATATGTTTATCCCCATTGAAAACTTAACCTATATTGTCATCAATCACCAAAAAGGGGGAGATTGTAAGTGCATCTAGTGCCCCTTAGTGATTTTGGTGTATTGAAGACTTATAGGTTAAGGGACTAATGTGTTGATGAGTGTACACATGTCTATAAGTCTATGAGGAGTTTGATATATACAAAGAAAGTCGACCCCTAAAAATGAATATCTTCGACTGAAGATTTTGGTATTCCTGAAGACTTTCATGAAGACTTTGAAAGTGAAGAAATTGGTGTGTCCGTGAAGACTTGATATTCATGCAAGGAATACGAAGCTTGAAGACTTTCGTTTTCATAGTTTTGTTTTTCTCTTTCTTGAGTCATAGGAAACACTTTACTGTTAAAGGGGGTCCAGGAAATACTAAGGAAAAATTTCCATGTGATGCTCAACTCAAAATCCTACACCTACCAATCCCTTCGAGTGAAGCCAGTGGAAATCTCATACAGTTCAGTTAATTTGTTCAGTGACAGAGACGAAGTTCTTCTAGTCGCTGAGGAATTTGTCTGACTGAGGAGTTAGGAATTCGCCAGTGCGGATTGCCTACACATTGAGGAACATGATAGCCCTGAGGAATTTGAGAGTCAAATTTCCGATCGTTGTTGTGGTGCGCGCCAGCTGTCCCAAAATATCTTATCCACCTAACGGTCATATCATTGAAGGGCATTTATGTCTTATCATGTCGGGCTGCTCCCTAGGCTCTAAATAGCCGACCCTACAACCACTAGCTGGTTGGCTGCTCCGAGAGAAACTGGAACTTGTCATTTGAGAGCAACCCATCCTCCGAGGACTTTGAGCGAAAATCATCGAGTGACGAAAAACCCAAACCCAAACACCCACAAACCCAAAGTGATTGAGCATCACTGAAGAGATTGATCCTGCGTGGATCCCACACTTGTTACCTTTGGAGACTGTGCTTCTTCCAGACGGTTAGGCGTCATGGTCTAGAGCATCCAAGAGGAATTGTGGATCGCCGAGTGACCGAAGTCTGTGAAGGTTTGGAAGTCGCATGAAGACTTACCACGAGTGATTGGACGAGGTCTGTGTGACCTTTGTTCAAGGAGAATACGATGAGGATTTGGTGTCCTGAGCTACGTGCTCAGCGACTGGGTGTCCGGGACTGTGTGTCCTCGAGTTTAAATACTCAGCCGCTCCAACCAGACATACAACTGAGACATCAGTTGGAACTGGTCTACCAAATCATTGTCTTCACCAACCTTACTGGTTCTATTTCCTCAACTCTTTCATTTCCTCATTACTGTGTTGAGTGATTGTTCATATCTGTGTTTGAAGACATTGACTGAAGACTTTCTCAATTTCCTCAGTTCAATTTCTTCAGTCTGTTTTTCTTCATCTTGTGTTATTCTGTGTTTACGCTTTCTGTACTCTGTGTTTGTCTTCAATTCATCATGATGACTATGTGTGTATTCTGTCATGCTTACTTCTGAGTACTTATTCCGCTGCAAGTAGTTCTTCGCTAAGGAATTTCCTCACCGGCAAATTCCTTAGTGAAGAATTCAAAACAATCGCCTATTCACCCCCCCTCTAGTCGATATAACACACTTTTAGCTTCTATATCAACTCTTGGTTCACCTTGTCGTGAGGTAGAAGCTTCCACTTGGATGGACGTGGTACTCTCGTTCACCTTCATTGGACGGATCTTGCCAATAGACAAGTCTTGGATTGCTTCTGAAGGGTGTTTATCTCCTACATCAATTGTTAATTGCTCTACTTGCGAGCCGTTAGATTCATCAAACTTCACATCTACCATCTCTTCAACCTTTCGGGTGAAATTGTTGTAGACACGGTAAATGTGAGAGTTTGAGCCATAACCAAGTAGGAAACCTTCATGAGATTTGGGAGCAAATATAGAATGATGATGCTTATCAGAAGGTAGCACTTTGAGCCGAATACTCAAAAGTATCCAACTTGGGGTTTGTTACCGGTCAGGAGCTCATATGTCCTCTTGCAGAGTAGCTTGTGAAGATACAGGCGATTTGTTGCATGACAAGCTGTCTCAACCGCTTCCGCCCAAAAGTGTTTTGGCGTCTTGTATTCATCAAGCATTGTTCTCACCATTTCGATGAGCGTCTGGTTCTTCCTCTGAACAACTCCATTTTGTTGCGGTGTGTACATAGCCGAGAACTTATGTGAGATACCTTCTTCGTCAAGAAAGGTGTCCACATTGTTGTTCTTGAACTTCGTTCCGTTGTCGCTGCGAACCTTCTTGATCTTCACTTCAAATTGATTTTGGGCCTTCCTAGTGAAGTTCTTGAAGATCTTTTCGACCTGCAATTTATCATCATGAAAGAATGCCTACGTAAATCTTGAAAAATCATCAACTATAACTAGACCAAATGAGTTTACACCAAGACTTTTGCAGGCATTGGGACCAAAGAGATCAATATGAAGTAGTTCGAGCGGTCTTCTCGTGGTCATGGTGTTCTTCACGGGGTGGCTTCTTGCATCCTGTTTTCCTACTTGGCAAGCGCTGCAAAGTCTATCCTTACCAAATATGACATCTTTAACACCAAGGACATGATCACCTTCAATAAGCTTGTCAAGGTTTCGCATGCCCACATGACCTAACCGTCTATGCCACAACTAGCCTTTGAAGATTTAGCAATTAAGCAAGTTCTAGGTTGAGCCTTTTTAGTAAATTCAACAATGTATAGATCACCTCTACGTATGCCGGTAAAGACAATTTTATGATTATCTCTATGAAACACTTGGCAATCTACTTTAGTAAATAGGACATTGAAACCAAAGTCAGCTAGTCTAGATACAAAAAACAGATTATAGCCAAGAGATTCAACAAGCATAACATTTTGTATGGAGATGTCATGTGAGATGGCCACCTTACCGAGGTCAACCACCTTACCTTAGATTTATCACCAAAAGTGACATACTTTTGAGGGCCGTTGTTTTCAGCAAGCTCACGAAACATATCTTTATCTCCGGTCATATGATCGGTACATCTACTATCAAGGGCCCATACCTTTCCTCCTGCCATGTGGCCGCGAAGATTAGACATAAGACCAAAGTGTCTCATTGCATCATCAAGATCATAATCACTATCATCATCCTCATCATAGTATCCATGTTCAACATTGTCATGTGACGGATCAATTCCTAGAGAGGGTGATTCATTAGATAAATGATCATGACAATAATCATCTTTATGAAATCTAATGGCTTCGGAGATATTATTGCTAATGATTCCAACATCTCCTTTGGCACGCATAAGGTCACGAAGCTCCAACAGACAATCATCAAACTTAGGATCACTAGTACTCATTTTATTCAAGGAAATTGACTTCTGAAGAATCTCATCTAGATTTTGCAAGGAATAGTTTGGAAATCTTTCCTCAAGAAATCTCCATATAGTATAAGAACAATCAAGAGTAGGCAAGTGACCAATAAAATTTCTAGGCAATCCTCTAATGATAAGATTGATAGTTCTAAGATTGTGAATCATGTCAAGATCCTCATCATGGGTACGATGCAAGGGATCAACAAGGGGTGCACAAGGGTTGGTAATGTACTTGCTCAAATGATACTCATTGAAAATCTCAAGCATCTCATTTTTCCGCTCATGAAAGTTCTCTCCATCAAGTATAGGCACCCTATGTCTAAGACTCCCCAATGTAGACTCATCCATCTTCCTCCAATGGTGATTAAACCAAAGCAATGGAGACCAAAGCTCTGATACCAATTGAAAGGATCGAGAAGAGGTGTCTAGAGGGGGGTGAATAGACTCTCAACCAATAAAAGTTGCAATTTTAAAGTTCTTCAAGTTGAGGTGGAGTTTAAGCACAAGTTTAGACATTCACAATACATATCAAGCAAGCATGCCAAGAGTATATGCGCAGCGGAAAGTAAAGCATGCAAATTGCAAGAATGTAAAGGGACGGGATTGGAGTGTGCATACACAATTGGAGACATGGAGATTTTTGGCGTGGTTCCGATAGGTGGTGCTATCGTACATGCACGTTGATGGAGACTTCAACCCATGAAGGGTAACGGCTGCACGAGTCCACGGAGGGCTCCACCCATGAAGGGTCCACGAAGAAGCAACCTTGTCTATCCCACCATGTCCATCACCCACAAAGGACTTGCCTCACTAGGGTAGATCTTCATGAAGTAGGCGATCTCCTTGCCCATACAAATTCCTTGGTTCAACTCCACAATCTTGACAGAGGCTCCCAAGTGACACCTAACCATTCTAGGAGACACCACTCTCCAAAAGGTAATAGATGGTGTGTTGATGATGAACTCCTTGCTCTTGTGCTTCAAATGATAGTCTCCCCAACACTCAACTCTCTCTAATAGGACTGGATTTGGTGGAAAGATGATTTGGTGGAAAGCAACTTGGGGAAGGCTAGAGATCAAGATTTATGTGGTTGGGATGGAATATCTTGCTCTCAACACATGAGTAGGTGGTTCTCTCTCAGAAAATGAATAACGGAAGTGTAGGCACGTTTTGATGGCTTTCTCCACGAATGAAGAGAGGGTGGATGGTATATATAGCCTCCACACAAAATCTAACTATTGCACACAATTTACCAAACTCGGTGAGACCGAATCAGAAAACTCGGTCAGACCGATTTAGTTCATAATGTGACCGTTAGGCATTTCGGTGGGACCGATATGATGAACTCGGTAGGACCAATGTGCTAGGGTTAGGGTAAAACCTCATCTCGGTTCGACCGATTACACAAACTAGGTGGGACTGATTTTGGTAATAAGAGAAACAGAGAGTTGGTCAGGCAAACTCGGTGGGACCGATTGCATATCTCGGTGAGACCGAAATTATTGCAATAGGCAACACAGAGTTTGCAAGCCCATCTCGGTGAGACCGAGATCCCATCGGTGAGACCGAATTGACTAGGGTTTCTAGGAGTGGCTATGTCAAATGAACTCGGTGGCGCCGGATAGATGAAATCGGTGGGGCCGAGTTTAACTTTTGGTTTGGGACATATGTGGATATGAGAAAGTGGTTGAGGGCTTTGGAGCATATCACTAAGCACTTTGAGCAAGCAAGCCATTAGGGAACACCTCATCCGCTTTTAATAGTATTGGCTTTCCTATGGACTCAATGTGATCTTTGATCACTAAAATTGAAAATGTAGAGTCCTGAGCTTTGATCTTGAGCCAATCCTTTGTCCTTAGCATCTTTAAGGGGTTCCACATCCTCTTGTCCATGCCACTCCACTGTTAGACTTATCTGAAATATACTAGATAAAAGTATTAGTCCAACAAGAGATATGTTGACATTAATTACCAAAATCACCAAGGGAGCACTTGTTGTTTCAGCAATGCATTTGATTATTTATTCAAATACACCTATTTACTCAGCTGGGTCAAAAATAATATTGCGTACATGCAGCGCATTTATCATTGCTGATAACTTACAAGCCATTTGATTTTAGTAGAAATGGACCCATTTTCTGGGATGGGTGAAAAAACAATGATGGTCTGGACTGATCATTTCGTATAAAAATAATATTGAGATACGAATATTATTAAAATGTTAAGTTGGGCTAGGTAATCTTATTATATAAAAAATGAACTGGGTTGTGCATTTTATTAAAAGAAAGATAGGTTTGGTTGCGCTTATTTTAGGATATTGTGTAGAAATGTCGGCCTAGCTGCATTGCTGATGTTCAAACAAAAGGCCTGTGTAGTACAGTACAACTTTACATGGCTACTCAGCCCACATTCAACGATGCCGGAAAGGCCCAAACAGGGCTTGTGTACAACTTTTTGAAGTCACTGAGCTCAATTAGTAACTTAAGAAAAAAATTTAGAGTACAGTGGAACCTAATTAAAAGTTGTCACAAGGGAAGAAATATTTCAACGGGTCCCACTTGTGTGTGTGTGTGTGAGAGAGAGAGAGAAAGAGAGAGACCCATGGGTCGATGCTTGTAAATACATGTTTCAGCCATATGCATTAATTGCTGATGCTCAGTATAAACTTATATAGTGGACACAATCATATAGGACATCATAGCACACTGAACTTGCATACAAAAATTTCACGCAGGTGGCACAGTCAGGGTGGAAGCAGTGGATCGCTACGGGTAGGGCTATGTTGAAACCAATGAACTCGTACATAATGGTTCATCGTCTTTATCAATGACGGGGAAATATATTGAATGCTGACAACACAATAAGTTCTGCTAGAACATTAAGTTGATATATAACCCTTTCTAAAAAATTGTTCAGGTACAAAAGTAGAACATGTCACAATCAAATGTACTGGCATATCAGTGCTTCACACCGATAGCTAGGATTTAACTAGTATCTGACAAGATTTAGTTGTTACCACAAATTAGAGCACATCCGGGCAGGCAGCCCTGCCTCTTCTCCCAAAGAAGCAGTGGCCTCCTCCAAGCTATGGAGTAGGCCATGTGCCATCCATCATTCCGGACGACACGGGGATAGTCTGACATTGACTCCTCTAATGGACGTCGTCGACGGACCCTGGCACCAATGGCGGCGGCAGGACTTAGATTGATGGATTGACCACTTCTTTGACATGCACAAACACTCAATACAGGTACATCCCTAACATGGTCCGCGACGGCCTTGGTGGCGACGAATAGTACAACCCCGGTTCCTGCACCGGTATCTCAACAACAATCACCTTCCGTATGGTGGACGGCTTATTCATCCATGCCATAACCGTCAGAGCCCAACTGTCTGGAGGAACAAACATACTTACGAGCTGACCTCCAAGGTCGTTGATAAGCTCATTCATGGACTCGCTGTCCCAAGCACGTCGATGCATGCCGTGGAAGGCAAGCTTTGTTGAAAACTCAAGCTCAGAGGGCACCGAGCCCCATCCTAGGTGCCACCGATCAAAGCTCACCAGCAAACCACTATAGAACAAACGTCAGGAAGATTCGAACACACGACTGCAGTCGAAAGTTGTCCGGAACCTGACGAAGAAATCAGCCAGTGGCGGATAGACTTCGACGAGCGAGTCACTTATTTGGATGTTGTGTGCAATGCCAAGAGCTTTGACAAGGTCATCCGGCAAGATGGTAGGACGATAGCCGTTGATGGTTACCATCAGCACTTTCCGGCAAACTGGTCGTCAAGCGCCGCCATGCCACTATTGAGTGACAGCACGCAGCCGTTCAAAGGCAGGACAGACCTCAGGATCTCCGGCTCGAAGATCCGCATTGACCGGTGACATGATAGTGCGCTTGAGTACAGGGAGTACAGGAGGGGGATTTGGGGGAACTAGGGTAGGAATCGAGATTCCATAGGTGGGGGAGGGGTGGGAGATTAGGGATGGAAAGGTAGCATGAATTTCGAACAAGCGCCAATATGCTCTCGGCACGCAAGCGCACGAAAACACCGGTGGTGCCACATGTCGGCCTAAGAGTCCTTATTCTTTCGTTTTTGAGAGCCCAACATTTTTTTAGGATCTTTTGAGAGCCCATCCTGAGAGTCATAATTGACCTGTTTAGCATTGTGTTACTACTCGGCCCATATTCAACGACACCTCGCTGGCCCAAACAAGTATACAACATTGAAAAGACCTTGAGATCAAATTATAACTTGAAAAAAGGAGATATACTCTGAACACTTGAGAATGGTGATGCCCTCATATAGCCCACCGGCAGTTCGAGACAATAAATAGTTCAAAACAATGATATATACAATATTCAAACATTGACTAGTGACTACTACTGACATAAACAGCAAAATATGATAGTTCATAAGAAGCCTTGCTACGCCACCCAAACGCACCCTTCTACAGCGCTCAGACTCTCGTGATCCAGACGAGAATGACATTATGAATAGAGGCAACTATTACATAGTAAGAGTGACATAAACAAGGATGACCAAATGACAAGGAATATGCATAACAAAAGAGATAACTAGCCATCTAGAACAAGCAGAAAAGACAACAAGTCATTCGAAGAGGGATGATCCAACACCATCATAATTTGCAGCCCCGCTTCAGCTACTAGTGATCAAGATAAACCAGTACTCCACCCTTTTGATGCAACAACTCAATTACCTATCAACATGAAGGCTTGAACCACATCACTGCCTGTCGGATTTGAGACATCCAAGGATCAAAGTTAATCCAGATGCCTGTGTCATTCTCACCTTCTTTTGGCTGCAGGCTGTATCATTGACAATCAGGGGAGTTTGCTTCCGAACTCCTAGGGCTCGCCATGTAGACAAAGTTTTCCATAGCAAATAGAGCCTCTCTGCCATCAAGGTCCTTGCCAAAGGTGATCTCCTGGTTAATTGGATAATTGAGTCCGAGAAACAGAGAGTGTGAACCAAGGCTATTTACATGCCTCCAAGTCAAAAATCTTGAAGGCCCCAACAAGCTGGTATCCTTCTCATAGACGTAACAACCACTCTCCAGATACTCATGTATTTCACGGTGCTTGTACACAATGGGGTTTTTGCAATATAACTTTTCCGGCTCATGTGTGCGAATGATCATCAGATTTTTGCCCTCGTCTGATCGAGCGAGGAACCAGTTGTGCTTCCTTGTTTTTGGCAAAGGTGGTGTGATTACAAAGGGCGGTAATTGTAGGGACACTTCATCATATGAGAAAGGACAGGCATTGTTAATGTAAGATCAGTATTATTCAGAGTATGAGTAGGATAATGCAAGAAACAACATTGATATGTCCGTGTTGGAAATGAGAGGAAAATACAGGAAAATGTATACTTGGTTCAAAAATATAGAAGTGTCATGCATGGTTGTACTCATGTTATCTCGCAATCGATTCTTCACAAGAAACTACCATGTCATGCATGTTACGTAATCATGTTCTGTCCTCATAAACAAATTCTTCAAGGAAACTAACAGACCATGCATTGTTATAAACTCATGTTCTGCGAGAAATTTTTTTGTGAGGATATTATTTGAGCCATTGATTGCAGAAGGGCGAATATAGGTATGTACACATAGTAAGCATTACAGGATTTCACTACTTCCAAATATAGAAACTTCTCCATATGCACATTTACTTCCCTAATGTATGGTTAGATGAAACCAACAGTGTGATGCATGTTTCTACATCACGAAAATGAGGAAACTAACATGGCTATTGATACACACTCATATTTGGTAGTATATAGATTACTACTCAAATTCAAGGGTACAAACATATTCAAGGAGAATAAATTAAGGAGAATATCCATATGTTCTGATATGTCTCCAACGTATCTAATTTTTTTGATTGTTCCATGCTATATATTATCTGGTTTGGATGTTTAATGGGCATTTATATGCTATTTTATATTATTTTTGGGACTAACCTATTAACCGAGGGGCCAGTGGCAGTTTCTATTTTTTTGCCTATTTTCGAGTTTTGCAGAAAAGGAATACCAAACGGAGTCCAAGCGGAATGAAACCTTCGTGATGATCTTTCTTGGACCGAAAGCAAACCGGAAGACTTGGAGATGATGTTGGAGACACATCGAGGAAGCCACGAGGCAGGAGGGTGCCCCGAGGGGGTAGGGCGCGCCCCCACCCTCGTGGGCCCCTCGTGGCTCCCCTGACCTAGTTCCTTCGCCTATATATATACTCTTATACCCTGAAAACATCCAGGGGAGCCACGAAACCACTTTTCCACTGCCGCAACATTTTGTACTCGTGATATCCCATCTCCTTTTCAGGCGTCCTGCTGGAGGGGGATTTGATCACGGAGGGCTTCTACGTCAACACCATTACCTCTCCGATGAAGCGTGAGTACTTTACCACAGACCATTGTGTCCATAGTTATTAGCTAGATGGTTGCTCCTCTCTCTTTGATTCTCAATACCATGTTCTCCTCGATGTTCTTGGAGATCTATTCGATGAAATACTCTTTTCAGTGTGTTTGCCGAGATCCGATGAATTGTGGATTTATGATCATGATTTTCTATGAATATTATTTGGTTCTTCTCTAAATTCTTATATGCTTGATTTGATATCTTTGCAAGTCTCTTCGAATTATCGGTTTAGTCTGGTCTACTAGATTGATCTTTCTTGCAATAGGAGAAGTGCTTAGCTTTGGGTTCAATCTTGTGGTGTCCTTTCCCAGTGACAGTAGGGGGAGCAAGGCGCGTATTGTATTTTTGCCATCAAGGATAATAAGATGGGATTTTCATCATATTCCTTGAGTTAATTCCTCTACATCATTTCATGTTTCTTAATGCGTTAGTCCGTTCTTATGAACTTAATACTATAGATGCATGCTGGATAGCGGTCGATGTGTGGAGTAATAGTAGTAGCAGGAAGGAGTCGGTCTACTAGACACGGACGTGATGCCTTAGATGTCGTCATAACTAAGCGCTTTTATATCAATTTCTTGGCAGTAATTTGTTCACCAACCGTAATACTTGCTATCTTGAGAGAAGCCACTAGTGAAACCTATGGCCCCGAGTCTCTTTTCTATATTATTGAATCTCTTTTACATCTTGCTAGTTTTCGATCTACTATTTTGCAATCTTTACTTTACAATCTATAAACCAAAAATACCAAAAATATTTACTTTACCGTTTATCTATCTCTATTAGATCTCACTTTTGCAAGTGACAGTGAAGGGATTGACAACCGCTTTACCGCGTTGGGTGCAAGTTGTTGATTGTTTGTGTAGGTATTCGGTGACTTGTGCGTTGTCTCCTACTGGATTGATACCTTGTTTCTCAAAACTGAGGGAAATACTTATGCTACTTTGCAGCATCACCCTTTCCTTTTCTAGGGAAAACCAACACAAGCTCAAGAGGTAGCAAGAAGGATTTCTGGCGCCGCTGCCAGGGAGATATACATCAAGTCAAGCCATACCAAGTACCCATCATAAACTCTTCTCCCTTGCATTTCATTATTAGACATTTTCCTTTTCTTGGCCCCTCTTTCGATTGCCTCTTTTCTCTTGCTTCTTGTGTGATTGTGTGTTGGATTGATTGCTTTGTCACCATGGCTCAGGATAATACTAAATTGTGTGACTTTTCCAACACCAACAACAATGATTTAATTAGCAGTCCGATTTCTCCCACTACTAATGTTGAATCTTGTGAAATTAATGCCGCTTTGTTGAATCTTGTTATGAAAGATCAATTTTCTTGCCTTCCTAGTGAAGATGCTGCGTCCCATCTAAACAATTTCGTTGATTTGTGCGATATGCAAAAGAGGAAAGATGTGGATAATGATATTGTTAAATTGAAGCTATTTCCGTTTTCACGTAGAGATCATCCTAAAACTTGGTTCTCATCTTTGCCTAAAAATAGTATTGATTCATGGACTAAGTGTAAAGATGCTTTTATCTCTAAGTATTTTCCTCCCGCTAAGATCATCTCCCTTAGGAACGATATTATGAATTTTAAGCAACTATATCATGAGCATGTTGCACAATTTTGGGAGAGGATGAAATTAATGATACGTAATTGCCCTACACATGGTTTGAATTTGTGGATGATTATACAAAAAAATTATGCCGAATTGAACTTTGCTTCTAGAAAACTTTTAGATTCGGCCGTGGGAGGCACTTTAATGGAAATCACTTTAGGAGAGGCTACTAAGCTCCTAGATAATATTATGGTTAATTACTCTCAATGGCACACTGAAAGATCCACTAGTAAAAAAGTTTACACGATTGAAGAGATTAATGTTTTGAGTGGAAAGATGGATGAACTTATGAAATTATTTGCTAATAAAACTATTTCTTCAGATCCTAATGATATGCCTTTGTCCACTTTGATTGAGAATAATAATGAATCTATGGATGTGAATTTTGTTGGTAGGAACAATTTTGGTAACAACGCGTATAGAGGCAATTTTAATCCTAGTCCGTTTCCTAGTAATTCCTCTAATAATTATGGTAATCCCTACAACAACTCTTATGGAAATTTTAATAAGATGCCCTCTGATTTTTAGAATAGTGTTAAAGAATTTATGAGTTGGCAAAAGAATTTCAATGCTTTCATTGAAGAAAAATTGCTTAAGATTGATGAGTTGGCTAGGAACGTGGATAGAATTTCTCTTGATGTTGATTCTTTGAAACTTAGTTCTATCCCACCTAAGCATGATATCAATGAGTCTCTAAAGGCCATGAGAATTTCCATTGACGAGTGTAAAGAAAGAACCGCTAAGATGCGCGCTAAAAAAGATTTTGTTTGTAAAAGTGTGTTCTTCCAGTTTTCATGATAATAATGATGAAGATCTAAAAGTGATTGATGTCACTCCTATTTAATCTTTGTTTTCCAACATGAATCTTGATAAAGATGGGATTGGAGATGAGTCAACTTTAGTTAAAAGGTGTCCCAATGATTCAAAGTTTTTAGATCTAGATGCAAAAATTGATAAAAGTGGGATTGGAGAGGTCAAGACTTTAAGTAGCAATGAGCCCATTATTTTGGATTAAAGGAATTTAATTATAATAATTGTTCTTTAATGTATTGTATTTACTTGTTGCAATCCGTGTTAAATTCCCCTCATGCTTATAATCAATACAAAGCTTTTACTAAACATATCGTTGATGCTATTATGCAATCTTTTGAAGAAAAGCTTAAACTAGAAGTTTCTATCCCTAGAAAACTTTATGATGAGTGGGAACCTACTATTAATATTAAGATTCAAGATTATGAATGCTATGCTTTGTGTGATTCGGGTGCTAGTGTTTCCACGATTCCAAAAACTTTGTGTGGTGTGCTAGGTTTCCGTGAATTTGATGATTGTTCTTTAAATTTGCATCTTGCGGATTCCACCATTAAGAAACCTATGGGAAGGAATAATGATGTTCTTATTGTTGCAAATAGGAATTATGTGCCCGTAGATTTCATTGTTCTTGATATAGATTGCAATCCTACATGTCCTATTATTCTTGGTAGACCATTCCTTAGAACGATTGGTGCAATTGTTGATATGAAAGAAGGAAACATTAGATTCCAATTTCCGTTAAGGAAAGGAATGGAAAACTTTCCTAAGAATAAAATTAAATTGCCTTATGAATCTATTACGAGAGCCACTTATGGATTGCATACCAAAGATGGCAATACCTAGATCTATTCGTGTTTTTATGTCTAGCTAGGGGCGTTAAACAATAGCGCTTGCTGGGAGGCAACCCAATTTTATTTTTTGTTATTTACCTTTTGCTCCTTTTTAGTAATAAATAATTCATCTAGCCTCTAGTTAGATGTGGTTTTAAGTTTTAATTAGTGTTTGTGCCAAGTAGAACATTTAGGAAGACTTGGGTGAAAGTTCATTTGATCTTGTAGATAAACAGAAACTTTTGCGCTCATGAGATTAGTTGTCATTTTTAACACAAGAGTGATTTCAAGTTGATTATTTTTGAAAGATTAATAGAAAAATTTCTCACGTCCACCAATTTATTTCATAATTTTTGGAGTTACAGAAGTATTTGACACTTACAGATTACTACAAACTGTTCTGTTTTTGACAGATTATGTTTTTCACGTGTTGTTTCCTTATTTTTATGAATATATGGGTAGTATCGGGGGGTATGATCCATGGATAAGTTGGAATAAAGTAGATATTACACCAATATAAATAAAGAATGAGTTTGCAACAGTCCCTTAAAGTGGTGATTTATTTTATTATACTAACGTAGCTCATGAGATTTTCTGTTGAGTTTTGTGTAGTGAAGTTTTCCAGTTTTGGGTAAGGATTTGATGGACTATGGAATGCAAGAGCCTAAGCTTGGGGATTCCCAAGGCACCCCAAGGTAAAGTTCAAGGACAACCAAAAGCCTAAGCTTGGGGATGCCCCGGAAGGCATCCCCTCTTTTGTCTTCGTGTATCGGTAACTTTACTTGAGGCTATATTTTTATTCACCACATGATATGTGTTTTGCTTGGGGCGTCTTGTATGATTTGAGTCTTTCCTTTTTAGTTTACCAAAATCATCCTTGATGTACGCACATTTTGGGAGATACACCCATGAATCATGATTTATTAGAATACTCTATGTGCTTCACTTATATCTTTTTAGAGCACGGCGGTGGTTTTATTTTATAGAAATTTTTGAACTCTCATGCTTCACTTATATTATTTTGAGAGTCTTTTAGAACAGCATGGTAATTTGCTTTGGTTATAAAATTAGTTCTAATATGATGGGCATCCAAGATGGATATAATAAAAACTTTCATATAAAGTGCATAATACTATGAGAAGTTTGATTCTTGATGAATGTTTTGAGATATGAAGATGGTGATATTAGAGTCATTCTAGTGGATTAATTGTGAATTTGAGTGATACTTGTGTTAAAGTTTCTGATTCCCGTAGCATGCACGTATGTTGAACCGTTATGTGATGAAGTCGGAGCATGATTTATTTTTTTGATTGTCATCCTTTGTGTGGAGGTTGGGATCGCGCGAGGGTTAACTCCTACCAACCCTTCCCCTTGGAGCATGCATGTAGTACTTTGTTTTGATGACTTGTAGATTTTTGGAATAAGTATGTGAGTTCTTTTTGACTAATGTTGAGTCCATGGATTATATGCACTCTCACCCTTCCACCATTGCTAGCCTCTCTTGTGCCACACAACTTTCGCCGGTACCATAACACCCACCATTACCTTCCTCAAAACAACCACCATACCTACCTATTATGGAATTTCCATAGCCATTCCGAGGTATATTGCCGGGCAACTTTCCACCGTTTTGTTTATTATGACATGCTTGTCATATTGCTTTGCATGATCATGTAGTTGACATTGTATTTGTGGCAAAACCACCATTCATAATTTTTTCATACATGTCACTCTTGAATCATTGCACATCCCGGTACACCGCTGGAGGCATTCACATAGAATCTTATTTTGTCCTAAGTATTGAGTTTTAATTCTTGAGTTGTAAGTAAATACAAGTGTGATGACCTTCATTATTAGATCACTGTCGAATGTGAGGAAAGGACGATGGAGATTATGATTCCCCCACAACTCGGGATGAGACTCCGGACGAAAAATAAAAAATAAAAGAGGCCATAAAAAAAGGAAAGCAGGGAGAAGGCCCAAATAAAAAAAGAGAAAAATAGAGAAGGGGCAATGTTACTATGCTTTTTCCACACTTGTGCTTCAAAGTAGCACCATGCTTCATGATAGAGAGTCTCCTATCTTGTCACTATCCTTTTTCCACACTTGGCTTGTATATTCAAATGATGGGTTTCCTCAAAGTGCCCTAGGTCTTTGTGAGCAAGCAAGTTGGATGCACACCCACTTAGTTTATTTTTGAGCTTTCATACACTTATAGCTCTAGTGCATTCGTTGCATGGAAATCCCTACTCACTCACATTGATATCTATTAATGGGCATTTCCATAGCCCATTGATACGCCTAGTTGATGTGAGACTATCTTCTCCTTTTTGTCTTCTCCACAACCACTATTCTATTCCAGCTATAGTGCTATGTCCATAGCTCACGCTCATGTATTGCGTGAAGATTGAAAAACTTTGAAAATACTAAAGTATGAGACAACTGCTTGACTGAAACCGGGGTTGTGCATGATTTAAATATTTTGTGCGATTAAGATAGAGCATAGCCAGACTATATGATTTTGTAGGGATAGCTTTCTTTGGCCATGTTATTTTGAGAAGACATGATTGCTTTGTTAGTATGCTTGAAGTATTATTGTTTTTATGTCAATATTGAAGTTTTGTCATGAATCTTTCAGATCTGAGCATTCATGCCACAATAAATAAAATTACATTGATAAATATGTTATGTAGCATTCCACATAAAAAATTCCATTTTTATCATTTATCTACTCAAGGACGAGCAGGAATTAAGCTTCGGGATGCTTGATACGTCTTCAACGTATCTATAATTTTTTATTGTTCCATGCAATTATATTATCTGTTTTTTATATTTAATGGGCATTTATATGCTATTTTATTTTATTTGTGGGACTAACCTATTAATTGAGGGCCTAGTGCCAGTTTCTGTTTTTTTTGCCTATTTTAGAGTTTTGTAGAAAAGGAATACAAAACGGAGTCCAAACGGAATGAAACCTTCGCAATGATCTTTCTTGGACCGAAAGCAAACCATAAAAATTGGAGAGGAAGTCGAAGACGCAACGAGGAAGCCACGAGGCAGGATGGTGCGCCCAGGGCGGAAGGGCGCGCCTCCCACCCTCGTGGGCCCCTCGTTGCTCCCCTGACCTAGTTCCTTCACCTATATATACTATTATACCCTAAAAACATCCAGGGGAGCCATGAAACCACTTTTTTATCGCTGCAACCTTCTGTACCCGTGAGATCCCATTTAAGGGCCTTTTCTGGCGTCCTACCGGAGGGGGATTCGATCACGAAGGGCTTCTACATCAACACCATTACCCCTCCGATCAAGCGTGAGTAGTTTACCACAGACCTTCGGGTCCATAGTTATTAGCTAGATGGCTTCTTCTCTCTCTTTGATTCTCAATACCATGTTCTCCTCGGTGTTCTTGCAGATCTATTCGATGAAATACTCTTTTGCGTTGTGTTTGCCAAGATCCGATGAATTGTGGATTTATGATCAAGATTATCTATGAATATTATTTGGTTCTTCTTTGAATTCTTATATGCGTGATTTGGTGTCTTGGCAAGTCTCTTCGAATTATCGGTTTAGTTTGATAACTAGATTGATCTTTCTTGCAATAGGAGAAGTGCTTAGCTTTGGGTTCAATCTTGCGGTGTCCTTTCCCAGTGAAAGCAGGGGTGGCAAGGCACGTATTTTATTGTTGCCATCAAGGATAACAAGATGAGGTTTTCATCATATTGCTTGAGTTAATTCCTCTACATCATGTCATCTTTCTTAATGCGTTACCCCGTTCTTTATGAACTTAATACTCTAGATGCATGCTGGATAGCGTTCGATGTGTGGAGTGATAGTAGTACATGCAGGCAGGAGTCGGTCTACTTGACACGGACATGATGCCTATGTTCATAATCATTGCCTTAGATGTCGTCATAACTATGCACTTTTCTATCACTTGCTCAACAGTAATTTGTTCACCCACCGTAATACTTGCTATCTTGAGAGAAGCCACTAGTGAATCCTATGGCCCCCGGGTCTCTTTTCTATATTATTGAATCACATTTACATCTTTCTAGTTTTTGATCTACTATTTTGCAATCTTTAATTTCCAATCTATAAACCAAAAATACCAAAAATATTTACTTTACCGTTTATCTATCTCTATCAGATCTCACTTTGGGAAGTGATCGTGAAGGGATTGACAACCCCTTTATCGCGTTGGGTGCAAGTTGTTGATTATCTGTGTAGGTATTCGGTGACTTGTGCGTTGTCTCCTACTGGATTGATACCTTGGTTCTCAAAACCGAGGGAAATACTTATGTTGCTTTGCTGCATCACCCTTTCCTCTTATAGGAAAAACCAACGCAAGCTCAAGAGGTAGCATGTTCCTAACTGTTATAGCTGATTTAGGGCGGCTCTAATACATTGCCATAGTTCTACTCAAATTCTGCTAAAATAGGGATATGCCAATCATCACAAAAAGTTCAAACAGTGTCATGGCGTTATCGTTAACATCATACGAAAACAACTTACACGCGCTGTCCCAGCAATACGTTTTGCCATCTGCTTTGTCTATTGCGTAGATGATGCCATTCTGTTCAATAACATCACAGAATTGTGTATCAGCTTTGACGATCCACTGCGAGCTGAGTTGTCTCCATCTAAAGAAGGCACCGGCGTAAAGATAGGCGAGTCCACGGTCGAACAAGGCAATTATCTTGAAGCCTGCGTAATCCGCATCTCGTGTGGGCACTTGGCAGATTACAATCTCCTGCAAAACGAGGTTCGTCCAACTGACGTGGTAATATAGATGAATTTGACCACGATGGTAAAACCCTATATAATCCAGCGGAGGAAGGATAATCTCATGGGAGGTCTGAAGGTTCACGAGCACCAACTTTCTCCCGTCTTCTCTGACGGTAGCCATCCAGTGGGAGTTCTTGCCGACCTAGTACATACCTGCCAAGAAGTTTCGAGCAACTGTGATCAGATCGAAGTTGAGGGAAATGATGTATGGCGACCCACTACATACATGCAAAGAAGTTTCGGCTAATGGAGGTCGAATTGAATTTGAGGGGCATCATGTACACCTCCGTGTCATGGTGATCCAATCTCGCAAGACCAGATAGCAGCAAGCAGGGTGTCTTGAAAAGCTTAGGCCTCGCTTCGACGATAGCTGTGTGCATGTCCCTCGAGCATGCAGCCAGCCGCATGGCGCTCAACATATCCATACACGAACAACAGAGGTCGAGTATGTCACTTGGGAGATTGCTCCAATCGCGGCTCATATGGATGTTGTGTGGTTTGTGTAAGGCCATGTGGAGTTTGGAAGGTGGGGGTTTTGGGGGCTTGATTTATGGGGGAGAAGGTTGTCTGTGCTGGAGCGGCTAGCGAGGGAAGAGTGGTACTAGGGTAGGAGAGCGAGACGAGGGTACACGGGGGCACAATGATATGGAGATGGAGATGGAGATGGAGTGGTACTAGGGGAGAGGGAGACGAGGCGAGTGTCGGTGTCAAAACCGGCGGATCTCGGGTAGGGGATCCCGAACTGTGCGTCTAAGGTTGATGGTAATAGGAGGTGGGGGACACAATGTTTACCCAGGTTCATGCCCTCTCTATGGAGGTAATACCCTACTTCCTACTTGATTGATCTTGATGAATATGAGTATTACAAGAGTTGATCTACCACAAGATTGTGATGGCTAAAACCCTAGAAGTCTAGCCTGTATGATTATGATTGCCTATACGGACTAAGCCCTCCAGTTTATATAGACACTGGAGGGGACTAGGCTTGTACAAAGTCGGTTACAGAGAAAGGAATCTTCATATCCAGGTGCCAAGCTTGCCTTCCACGCCAACGAGAGTCCCATCCAAACACAGGTGAGAGTCTTCGGTCTTGTGTCTTCACAGCCCATTAGTTCAGCCCATGTCAATAGGCGGGACGCCCGAGGACCCCTTAATCCAGGACTCCCATAGTAGCCCCCGAACCAATCTTTCAATGACAATGTGTTCGGTGCGCAGATTATCATCGGCACTGCAAGGCGGGTTCCTCCTCCAATTACTTCAAAGTACCTGACTTAAAGAGCAGTATTCGGCTTTCCATTTAATGTCACGCCCATAGGCTTCCACACCTTTATGACTTCAGCTTCCATGTGTCGAGCGAATACGAGAGGTCGGAGTATTTTTGCACATATCACCCTGACCATGTAAGAAAGGCGCCTTTTTAAAGAGATTGGGATTTTCAGATCCATTCCACACCAAGCGAGGAATCCTCAGAGCTTGCCAGGAGAAACCACTCCAACATGGCTAGCGCTTCCAGCTCTTCCTCCCGTCCCCACGGCCCCAAAAAAGGTGATTGGGAGAAATGTTCCATATCCCACAGTCAGCTAGTGAAGCTGCAGACATAGGGATTTCTTCCCCCCGCGGATCTAGTCCCTATTTGAGCAGGATTGACTTCCTTCAACGACATGGCTCAGGCGGAGAATTTCCCCAGTCCATCCAGGGGGAACGAGTGCTTTGTTCCCTATTTGTTGAGAGCCGCTGGATTTCCAATCCAACCGTTCCTCCGAGGACTTCTGGAGTAGTATGGCCTCCAACTACACAATTTCACTCATGCCTCCATCCTGCACATCACGGGTTACATTGTGTCAAGACCCCGACTCAATTCCACATCGATCTAGCATGTAACACCTCATATCACTTTGCGGCCTCACGCACGGTATCCCCACGGGTGTCGCCTTACCTTTGCCCGGGACCGTTTGCGTCTTTTGGCACATGCATATGATAGTGTCTCTAGCATCCATATGATAGGGAGCCCGGGCTGACATGGCTAGTCGTAAACCCAAAGTGGCACAAACTTACAGGGACAGGCATCCATGGCCCAGCATCGAACGTGTCGGTCATCAGCGAGTGAATCCAGGCTGTAGCACTAGGCTAACAGGACTCCGGTGAACCAGGCTGTAGCGGGCTAACAGGACTCCAGTATTCATCGCGTGACATTTCCCCGAAGGGACAGACACAGGAACGAAGAAGGACACATGCTGGCCATCCTAAGTGTTCCAGAGCAGTAGCAAGCTACCATGTGGAAACACTAGGAGACATTTCCCGGTAAGAGAGGCTACTAAGGATAAACAACTAGATAGTCAGATCCCACACATACCAAGCATTTCAATAACATACACACAATATGCTCGATATGTGCAAATACAACATGGCATCACAACATGACTCTACAACTCAAGTATTTATTCAATAGGCTCCGAGGAGCGAGATATTACAAATATGGGTCTCATGACCCAACATTCGGAGCATACAAGTCAAAGCACAAGCGGAAGTTTAACTTGTCTGAGTACAGACAACTATAAATGAAAAAGGCTGAAAAGCCCGACTATCTACCAGATCCTGCCGATGGCACAAGATCGTAGCTGAGGTAACAAGGTAAACGTCGAAGTCCACGCGGTACTACTAGCGAGACTGAAGTCTCTCTTCAAAAACATAAAATAGGCAAACGTGAGTACAAATGTACCCAGCAAGACTTACATCAGAACTAACTACATATGCATCATTATCAATAAAGGGGTGGTGGGGTTTAACTGCAGCAAGCCAGCTTTGACTCGGTGGCTATCCTGAACTACGAGTGCAAGTGACTCTTTTGAGGTGGCGCACACGAGTCCACATATTCACCATATCAATACACCACTATGGATCCGCTCCCGTCTCCCTACGAGAACGCCATCCATAGCATTCACGCTTATCTTGTGTATTTTAGAGTATCCACTTTCACTTGTCTATGAACTATACAGGCAACCCAGAAGTCCTTTACCGCGGACACGGCTATTCGAATAGATCATATTAACCCTGCAGGGGTGTACTTCTTCACACACGCTCTCACCACTTACCGCCGTTTACACGACATGTACTCGGCAACCTTCAAGCGGAAGCCCAGCGAGGGTGTCGGCCACGACCTGTCTAACCACTCAAGTCTCTCGTCCAGGTTTATCGCCTATTCGGGTTCCATCCGCAAGGAGATCCGGCCGGGGTGTCTCTCACGGCCCCAAACGATGTGTGCAGGGTTCCCAAGTCCACCATCCGGGTGCCACTTGGTACACCGGGCCACTGTGCCTAGTCTGTCCCAAGCCCACCTGTACCGGGTGCCACTTGGTAGACTACTAACACTACCTACAAACACCAGAAACTAGTTGCAACTCCTGGACGGAGATCATGTTGATCAATAAGTCGAGAGAGTGAATTAAGGATCCCAATGTGTGGTAGTAGCTGTTCATGGATCACAAACACAGAACTCAGTTCCTGAGAACGGCTGCAATGAGACAACCCACCATGTACTCCTGCATGGCCTCTCACCGGTACCTTTACCAAATCGTGTTCACACACTTCGCTCACACATAGCAGGACATGTTCACACACCTCCGATCCATTCCCGATGAATCAGACCAGACTCAATTCTAAGCAGTAGCAGGCATGACAAACAAGCATGAATGAGTAGGCACATCAGGGCTCAAACAACTCCTACTCATGCTAGTGGGTTTCTTCTATTTACTGTGGCAATGACAGGTCATGCAGAGGAAAGGGGTTCAGTTACCGCAACATGTAGCAGTTGAAACGCTGTTGTCCTAATGCAGTAAAAGAGAGCAGGAGTGAGAGAGTGGGATTGTATCGGAATGAACAAGGGGAGTTTGCTTGCCTGGCACTTCTGAAGATAGCATTGAGTCTTCATCAGTGTTAACGATCACAACGTCGGAACATCGTCTACTGAGAGGGGACAATTACCGGCAACAGAGAGGAAACACAATCAATGCAATGCAACATTATGATGCATGATCATGACATGGCAACATGCTGGTGTTTTGAGCTAATGTAGATAGAAACAAAGTTAAATGAAGTTGGTTTGAACCCTAAGTTCAAAACCAAACTCCATATGTGAAATTCAAATGTCATTTATATGATTTGTGCTAAACAGCAGCTATAAGTTGTTCTAACATGCATGAAAATGGTACAGATGGATAGATTGGATTTTTCTGATCATTTTTCATATATAAATTATTTCATTTGGAGTTACGGTTGATTTTCTATGAATTTTAGAAGTTTATACTATTTTCTGGAATTACTGAGTTATTTTTAATCCAGCAAATGATTTACTGCGTCAGCCTGATGTCAGTGTGACATCAGCAGGTCAACAGGTCACGGTCCGGTCAAACCTGACAGTGGGTCCCGCATGTCAGTGTGATTAGTTTAACTAAATTCATTTGGTACTAACCCTAGTTAATTAGCGAGGCTGGGCCCCACCCGTCATTGACCCAGGGGGTCAAACTGGCCCACCCGTGGTCAAATGGGGTTAGCGGGGTCAAACCCGCCGGCGAATCGACGCCGGGGAGGCCCGAGACAGTGGCGGCCGTCGGAAACGCGCTACAGGGCACGGGCGAGGCCGTTCTTGGGCTTGTTGGAGAGCTCTAGCAGGCGCGCATCTAGTGGTGGTGGAGGCCGGGTCTATCGTGGCCGGAGCCAACGACGGCAAGCTCCAAGGCAGCGGCCGGAGTTCGGCCATGTGCGGGGTTGGGGCTGCGGCGTGCAAACGCAGAAGCTGAGGCGCTAGCGAGGCACTACGCGATGCGGCGGGCATGTTGGTTAGCACGGGATGACCAAATGGTCGCCGGAGCGATGCCGGCGACAAGCTCGGGCGGCGGTGGTTCTTAGTCTCGATGAACGCGACGGCTAGAGGACGGGAAAGATGCGGGAAACAGAGGGGAAATGCAGCGGAGCTCACTGGGAGGTCGACGACAGGCTCAGCTGGCTCGGGGACGGCCGGAAGGCGACGAATCCGTCGATGGAGTCCGGCGGCCGTGCTCGGGGAAGACGACTGGAGGCGGCGATGTAGGGCTCCCGCGGTCGAATGGGTTGGTGTAGATGACACAGAAGGCCATGGTGGTTCTTCTGGACCCATCGGGGAGGCACGGGATGGACGTTGGCCGCGGCTATGGCGGCAGCGAGCTCGCGGCGTCTCGGCCATGGTGGAGAGGGCGAGAGGGAGGCGAGGGGGAGAGAGGACTAGAGAGTGAGCGGGTCGAGGGGGGGTTCTGCGGGGTGGCGTGGCGTCGCCACGCGCGGACAGGCTCGAAGGGGAGGCCTCCAGCACGAAGCAGGAGGTGGCCGGCGTCAACGCGCGTGCGTCCAGCACGCAGCTGCTTCGGGGCGAGGGGGAGGAAGATGACTGGTAGCTGGGCTACACAGTAACGGGCCGCGCAGGAGCTAGGCCAGTTGGTGGCGCCATGTAAGTTCTTCTGCTCTGTTTTATATTTTTTTGTTTTGTTTTCTTTTTTAATATTTCTTTTGCCACTGAATTCAAATTTAAACAACTTGAAAATAGTGTCAAAATTCCCTTGGATATTTTTATGTCACATAATGGACTTCTCCACATATACATAAAATATCACAGGCTTTTTGAAACTATAATCATTATATATTATGAATATAACTTCAAATCCAAATACAATATGATTTAAATTCAATGTTCCAAAATATTCCATAAAAATGGTCTAGAATTTTGGTTTGGTATATATCTCTTGCCAGAATTACCAGAATGATTTTTAGGGAATTTTGGAATCACTGAATGCAATTTAAAGGGTTCTTGCCCTTCTTTTAAAAAGTTTTGAGGCTTTCTAATTTCCTCAGTTCAAATTCCTTGAATTTAAACATGATGCAACACTAGATACTAGCAATTGGCATTATCAAAACTAGGGGTGTGACAACTCAGCCCCACTAAACAAAAATCTCGTCCCGAGATTCAAGCGTAGGGTAAGATGAAGGGGGAACGCAAACTAGTATAATCTTCATGATCCAGGGTGCACTTCATAAGAACCCTGATTCGATCATCATCTTGTCTCGACGTCTTGCTCTGAGAACTCCAACTAACATGACGAGAAAAGGAAAGGAAAGCTCTGGAAGAATCTATCTCCTTGAAGACCGAACAACTCAGGATCAACTCATGGGATGAGACATAGCAGCATCCCCCGAGCTGAGACACGAGGCATACATCTATAAGGACGGAGTGGAACAGATGACAAGGGTTCACTAGGTAGGCAACAATTCCACGCTTAAAGGGGTGGTGAACGGTTGTCAACGTAGCGAGGAGTTGAGTTGCCATGATGCCACAGCGGGACATCCTGGAGGAGGGTGATTTGTAGATTATTACCTTAAGTGGCAAAAAGAATTACCTTTGATATAGAGATCATTGAGACTCTCTATATCAGCCTAAGGCAAATCACAACAATCGATTGGCGGAGTTCGAAGGAATGGCATACTCATACTAGAATGGATGATGTGGATTACCTTGTTGAAGACAACACAAGTGATAATTTTAGTAACTGGGGAGAAGCTCAACAGTAGAGGGTGAGTCCACTATTTGAAAAGGTTATAGCATAACCGAGGAAACTGAGAGCAAACCCAGTTAGTGCCGATGATAACACCTAGCGCTTGTGCGTGCTCTCATGAACTTGAGCACTTCCATATTCATCAAGGTTTTACCAATATCCGTGTCAAGGATCCTGGAAACACAACGTACTACCATGATGAATGCCGGTAGAAGATGCAGATGCAAAGGAAGATAACACCTTCTCAGATTTCACCTTGGCGGGGCCAAGGGGACAAAATCTGGATGATCGACCGAGAGACATTTAGCACTCCCCTTCTAATGTTCTCCTTGATGTACCAGCTTAACCCAATACCAGTCGGTATCTGGAACATCAAGTAAACATCTGGCTTCGGGGGAACAAGGGATCCATAAGGAACAACTTCTAATAAGTCACTCAAAATCCTCATGGAGAAGATGGTCGATTTGCTCAATCAAGATACTACAATGATAGATCTTCCGGCTAGGTGTGTCGGCCAGAACATCAACCTTGCCGGGACCTACATCATAGATCTTGGAAAGGTTCCAACCATCATATCTGCCCGAGATTCAGATCTGGTTGGTAACATAATATTCCAGCCTCATCAAGTCTAGAAGGAAAAATGAAAGTTTGCAACACAAATCGATGAGATGAGGTTGCGAGATTCTCGGGAAATGAACTACGATAGTAAGCTCCAAAACATGAGCTGGTTCTGCTACATACATGTGAACACGCTGTCCCGGACAAGCATGACCACGTAGTAGTCTTATAATAAAACACTACCGAGTTCAGGTTGGGAACCATCATCGAGTATGTCGAAGTCTTGTGCATGACCTAGGATTAGCACATCAACTCCTTTTCCTTGAATAAATCAATCAGTGGCTTGGTGTGCTACGGAATACATATGGAGTGGAGGTAATTAATCTACCAAACCACAGTATACTTTGCACATGCATGACTGACCTGGGACGATTCCAGAGGAAGAAAAACTAACTTTCTCGAACCCACGGCGGCAACTTACATCAAATGCACGTGAATAAAAGGAAGTCACTTCTTTCATCCAACATATACTTCATGAACGGGGCATGAAGAAAATGCTTACACAAGTTTCCAACACTAACTTAATGTTCAACAAAATCATGGAGGAGATAAGGATGTTGTCAATGGGCTCAACAACAATTCATCCGGGTTTCCTTTTAAAAGGAATTCCATAGTTAAGTGAACATGGTGATAGCATTGGTCAGACCAAAGAATATAATGGTGTATGCTCGAGGAAACACCACGAGTAAGACAACATTACGAATATCGTTGGTTCTGATTTGATTTGACGATAGCCCATACTCAATCAAATGTTTGGGTAAGATAATAGATCCAACAATTGATCACAAGGACCAATTGATGAAGATATCATCTTTCTTCAACACACACATACACACACAAAAAGATATCCCTTAACATGAACTAAGTCGGACAAGCTATTATCTTCCAACTCTCCAAGTTGTTGTTTAGCTTAACCAACTAGCTCAGGGGTATCCAACACGGATTCTTGGAGAAAGGGTGGTTTACAGGAATAAACCAACTTGATCACGAACTCAACATAGCGGTCAGGTGACAACCTGGTGATACTACCGAGAAGATATTCGGAAAATCACGAACCACCGATATGCTACTAAACTCGAGAACAATCTTGCTTTTTAGGGCAAGACGATATGATCAAATGAGCGGGGAATTGGCAAAATCCTAACTCAATGACCGAAAGAATGCACCGGAAATAGGGACTAGGTAGCACAATCAACCTTAGGGTGACGATTCAATAACCAACACGCTAAGGATGAAATTATTGTCCTTTAACTACCAAGCAACAAGGTTGCTATGAGTATTGATTTCACACATCACGATTCACTTGTCGGTATTCCGGTTGCGACAACACGGAACCGAGGAATGAGTAATGATGGCGAGAAGTATCACTGCGTCAAGAATTCACAAGGGCTGGAGCAATTCTCATGAAAATCCTGACATAAAGGGGGTGATACTCCAGGGTAGAACAGAATCAAAAGCTGGATTGCATCTGATCTGCGAAAGACAACTGCTTTGACCCAATCCTAGAAATGGATGAGGTACTGGAGTTTGTTTCTCCTAGTCATTCTGAACTAGAATGGCTTGACGGACCACAAGAGTAATAGGCACCGATGAGCTCGAGTGCACAACTACTCTTGACTATCAATTGATAGACGAGGGACGGAAGACAACTAAAGTGGGGCAACTCAAAGGAACATACGGTTTTCTGAGTTGTGGATGCATAGATTAGTATGTTGAACCAAGTTCAACAAGTTTCTTCCGGGTAATCCATGCAGAGAGGTAGGACTGGCAGAGTATCAACATAGAACCGAGAACTCATCGAGAGCATTCTTGTTGTGATCTCTTGGTTCAAGGAACTTCTGCCATAAGCGGTTCATAGTATTTGGAAGAAGGAAATACCACGGACCTCGAGGACTAACGCAAAGGTTACTAGTATCCTAAAGGAACTAGCAATCACTATCAACATGAGGTAAGTAGGGTAAATCTCGGGTTCAAAACCCAGAAGTAGAATACCTACTATCTAGTTGGCATCACGGGATGCTCTCGAGAATGATGGCCAGATTCATCACACTGGGAACTCAAACATGGCTAGAATACTAGATGATCCCCTAAGACACCTAGGGTCATAATAATAACTCCAACATATATGTAGAGGTAATAGAATACCTCAACTCAGCGTTTAGTGTGCTTAATCTGGCCCAAAGAAACATCGGGAAGGGAAAGGGGGATTTGCAAATGCATCAGACTATTTAGAAACCTGGGATGACTCGGACAGCATAACGGCTGTAAATGCTCGAAAGATTTGAGACATGCTACAAATATGGTGGCATAACCACTCGATCATCATAGTATCAAGGTTCTGAGATCAACTATGAACATACAGAAGATAGTAGGAACTGAATGCAAGCTTAGAACCATCAATCCTATAGAACTACAGGTTAGTAACACGTGATCCTAATAGACAGAAGAGAAAGCCTAGTTCCTTAACACCGTAGGAAGGACAAGATGACTCGGATCAGAAGGGCATGAGGTAAAGGAGTAAAAAGAGCCTTACGTTCCCAACCACAATCAATTCCCTTATATAACTAAAGAATTTCTAGACTCAACTTCAACCAGTTTGGCTTGGTAATCCTACAGGCAGTCAAGCTCTGATACCAAAGCTGTCAGGACCCCGACTCAATGCCACATCGATCTAGCATGTAACACCTCATATCACTTTGCGGCCTCACGCACGGTATCCCCACGGGTGTCACCTTACCTTTGCCCGGGACCGTTTGCGTCTTTTGGCACACGTATATGATAGTGTCGCCAGCATCCATATGATAGGGAGCCCAGGCTGACATGGCTAGTCATAAACCCAAAGTGGCACAAACTTACAGGGACAGGCATCCATGACCCAGCATCGAACATGTCGGTCATCAGCGAGTGAATCCAGGTTGTAACACTGGGCTAACAGGACTCCGGTGAACCGGGCTGTAGCGGGCTAACAGGACTCCGATATTCATCGCGTGACATTTCCCCGAAGGGACAGACACAGGAATGAAGAAGGACACATGCCGGCCAGCCTAAGTGTTCCGGAGCAGTAGCAAGCTACCATGTGGAAACACTAGGAGACATTTCCAGGTAAGAGAGGCTACTAAGGATAAACAACTAGATAGTCAGATCCCACACATACCAAGCATTTCAATAACATACACACAATATGCTCGATATGTGCAAATACAACATGGCATCACAACATGACTCTACAACTCAAGTATTTATTCAATAGGCTCCGAGGAGCGAGATATTACAAACATGGGTCTCATGACCCAACATTCGGAGCATGCAAGTCAAAGCACAAGCGGAAGCTTAACTTGTCTGAGTACAGACAACTATAAATGAAAAAGGCTGAAAAACCTGACTATCTACCAGATCCTGCCGATGGCACAAGATCGTAGCTGAGGTAACAAGCTAAATGTTGAAGTCCACGCGGTACTACTAGCGAGACTGAAGTCTCTCTGCAAAAACATAAAATAGGCAAACGTGAGTACAAATGTACCCAGCAAGACTTACATCAGAACTAACTACATATGCATCATTATCAACAAAGGGGTGGTGGGGTTTAACTGCAGCAAGCCAGCTTTGACTTGGTGGCTATCCTGAACTACGACTGCAAGTGACTCTTTTGAGGTGGCGCACACGAGTCCACATATTCACCATATCAATACACCACTATGGGTCTGCTCCCGTCTCCCTACGAGAACGCCATCCATAGCACTCACGCTTATCTTGCGTATTTTAGAGTATCCACTTTCACTAGTCTATGAACTGTACAGGCAACCCAGAAGTCCTTTACCGCGGACACGGCTATTCGAATAGATCATATTAACCCTGCAGGGGTGTACTTCTTCACACACGCTCTCACCACTTACCGCCGTTTACACGACATGTACTCGGCAACCTTCAAGCGGAAGCCCAGCGAGGGTGTCGGCCATGACCTGACTAACCACTCAAGTCTCTCGTCCAGGTTTATCACCTATTCGGGTTCCATCCGCAAGGAGATCCGGCCGGGGTGTCGCTCACGGCCCCAAACGATGTGTGCAGGGTTCCCAAGTCCACCATCCGGGTGCCACTTGGTACACTGGGCCACTGTGCCTAGTCTGTCCCAAGCCCACCTGTACCGGGTGCCACTTGGTAGACTACTAACACTACCTACAAACACCAGAAACTAGTTGCAACTCCTGGACGGAGATCATGTTGATTAATAAGTCGAGAGAGTCAATTTAGGATCCCAATGTGTGGTAGTAGCTGTTCATGGATCACAAACACAGAACTCAGTTCCTGAGAACGGCTGCAATGAGACAACCCACCATGTACTCCTACATGGCCTCTCACCGCTACCTTTACCAAATCATGTTCACACACTTAGCTCACACATAGTAGGACATGTTCACACACCTCCGATCCATTCCCGATGAATCAGACCTAACTCAACTCTAAGCAGTAGCAGGCATGACAAACAAGCATGAATGAGTAGGCGCATCAGGGCTCAAACAACTCCTACTCATGCTAGTGGATTTCATCTATTTACTGTGGCAATGACAGGTCATGCAGAGGAAAGGGGTTCAGCTACCGCAATATGTAGCAGTTGAAACGCTGTTCTCCTAATGCAGTAAAAGAGAGCAGGAGCAAGAGTGTGGGATTGTATCGGAATGAACAAGGGGGGTTTGCTTGCCTGGCACTTCTGAAGATAGCATTGAGTCTTCATCAGTGTCAACGATCACAACGTCGGAACATCGTCTACCGAGAGGGGACAATTACCGGCAACAGAGAGGAAACACAATCAATGCAATGCAACATTATGATGCATGATAATGACATGGCAACATGCTGGTGTTTTGAGCTAATGCAGCTAGAAACAAAGTTAAATGAAGTTGGTTTGAACCCTAAGTTCAAAACCAAACTCCATATGTGAAATTCAAATGTCATTTATATGATTTGTGCTAAACAGCAGCTACAAGTTGTTCTAACATGCATGAAAATGGTACAGATGGATAGATTGGATTTTTCTGATCATTTTTCATATATAAATTATTTCATTTGGAGTTACGGTTGATTTTCTATGAATTTAGAAGTTTATACTATTTTCTGGAATTACTGAGTTATTTTTAATCCAGCAAATGATTTACTGCGTCAGCCTGACGTCAGTGTGACGTCAGCAGGTCAACAGGTCACGGTCCGGTCAAACCTGACAGTGGGTCCCGCATGTTAGTGTGATTAGTTTAACTAAATTCATTTGGTACTAACCCTAGTTAATTAGCGGGGCTGGGCCCCACCTGTCATTGACCCAGGGGGTCAAACTGGCCCACCCGTGGTCAAACGGGGTCAGCGGGGTCAAACCGGCCGGCGACTCGACGCCGGCGAGGCCCGAGACGGTGGCGGCCGTCGGAAATGCGCTACAGGGCACGGGCGAGGCCGTTCTTGGGCTTGTTAGAGAGCTCTAGCAGGCGCGCATCTAGTGGTGGTGGAGGCCGGGTCTATCGTGGCCGGAGCCAATGACGGCGAGCTCCAAGGCGGCGGCCGGAGTTCAGCCATGTGCGGGGTTGGGGCTGCGGCGTGCAAACGCAGAAGCTGAGGCGCTAGCGAGGCACTACACGATGCGGCGAGCATGTTGGTTAGCACGAGATGACCAAATGGTCGCCGGAGCGACGCCGGCGACAAGCTCGGGCGGCGGTGGTTCTCGGTCTCGATGAACGCGACAGCTAGAGGACGGGGAAGATGCGGGAAACAGAGGGGAAATGCAGCGGAGCTCACTGGGAGGTCGACGACAGGCTCAGCTGGCTCGGGGACGGCCGGAAGGCGACGAATCCGTCGATGGAGTCCGGCGGCCGTGCTCTGGAGTCCGAATGGGTTGGTGTAGATGACGCAGAAGGCCATGGTGGTTCTTCTGGACCCATCGGGGAGGCACAGGATGGACGGTGGCCGCGGCTATGGCGGCAGAGAGCTCGCGGCGTCTCGGCCATGGTGGAGAGGGCGAGAGGGAGGCGAGGGGGAGAGAGGACCAGAGAGTGAGGGGGTCGAGGGGGGGGGGGTTTGCGGGGTGGCGTGGCATCGCCACGCGCGGATAGGCTCGAAGGGGAGGCCTCCAGCGCGAAGCAGGAGGTGGCCGGCATCGACGTGCGTGCGTCCAGCACGCAGCTGCTTCGGGGCGAGGGGGAGGAAGATGACTGGCAGTTGGGCTGCACAGTAACGGGCCGCGCAGGAGCTGGGCCGGTTGGTGGCGCTAGGTAAGTTCTTCTGCTCTGTTTTATATTTTTTTGTTTTGTTTTCTTTTTTAATATTTCTTTTGCCACTGAATTCAAATTTAAACAACTTGAAAACAGTGCCAAAATTCCCTTGGATATTTTTATGTCACATAATGGACTTCTCCACATATACATAAAATATCACAGGCTTTTTGAAACTATAATCATTATATATTATGAATATAACTTCAAATCCAAATACAATATGATTTAAATTCAATGTTCCAAAATATTCCATAAAAATGTTCCAGAATTTTGGTTTGGTATATATCTCTTGCCAAAATTACCAGAATGATTTGTAGGGAATTTTGGAATCACTGAATGCAATTTAAAGGGTTCTTGCCCTTCTTTTAAAAAGTTTTGAGGCTTTCTAATTTCCTAAGTTCAAATTCCTTGAATTTAAACATGATGCAACACCAGATACTAGCACTTGGCATTATCAAAACTAGGGATGTGACACATTGCTCTTTGTGAGCTATTCCTGGGTTGTGAGGCCCATTTTGAATTATGGAGGAAACTATTCTGCCTTGTCCCTCGTAGCCAAGAGGGATGAATATTTGAAGTGGGTGGAGCCAAGATATGGCGCATCGCCTGGACCGGATACCTGTCCGGCACGCCTAAGAAGGCATCTGAAGAGTGGCCTTCCGAATGGTTCCATATCGAGGACGTCACCCTTCCCTACCCAGTCCGAATGAGTCTTCCTGAATTTTCAAGCATTTCGTTGAAGAAACACCACAGCTGGCGCACTCGGAGCCTCGAGGAGGAAGATAGCGCAGAAGTCCGTCAATTGATGAGCAAGATAAAGATGCTCGCCCAGTCCAGATTATCAATAGTCGAGGTAATGGTGACCTCCATAGTACGATGGGTTCAGCCACTCCAATACAGAGGGTTTCCCATGTGGCACTATAATGGGGAAGATGACGCCTCCCACTATGGTCGGAAGGGTCCGGACACCCCCGCTGCTTTGGCCAAAATACTGGCCGAACTATACAAAGGGGAGAAAGATTAATTCATTCGTATTAAGCGCAGAGACGGATTTTCCATGTACAATCCTCCTAGCTGGGTGAGTTCCAATCCCACTACTCTACTCAATCTACTCTCCGAGTCACTTTCCATGGACATTAATCCGTCCATTTGTAACAGGAATGGTGGAAGATCACCAAGGGGCTCCACATCTCCGCCCCATAGCTAGAAGATCACAACCGGGACCTTGACCCCGGATTCGAAGAGGATCCAGATATATTCATGGAGCTTGAGGATGGGGTGTTCTATCAGGCGAGCTATGACGGCACGGAAGTGTCCATCACCGCCGACTATCCTGGTCTTCTCCCTGCCTCACACGTAAGTAATCAGGAGACATGTCCTCCAAAAGAGCTTCCTCATTATGCCTCATCCATCGCATTTTCTCGTGCTCCAAAGGGGAGGTGTTTGGCGCACCATCCTGCACCAGAGGCGACTCCAAAGAGAGAGGCGCCCACATCGGGCAAGCTTTCGAAGAGGAAGGCAAGTGAAGACACATCGGAGCCGTCATCAAATAGGTATGGCTTTGTAAATATGCCCCTTGGCAGTCACATCCAAACTGTGACATCATTCGTTCGTGTCTTATCAGGAAGAGCATTCCCCGGACTATGTTCGGGAGTCCTGCCAGTCACACTCCCAACAACCAGGTTCCGGACCCTGCCGTAACGGCGAGGGCTGATACGTGAGTGCCGCTGGATTTCCCTTTGGCAGAGGATTTGGATGATGTGTCCATCACAAACTCGGAAGTGGAGAGCGTCATGAACCCGGCTTTGCGACCCCAGTTTTACCAAAGAGGCATTCAATACCTTCAACTCGGCTGATGCATACATTCGGGCTGCTCTAGCCGGGCTTGCCAGAGCCACAGACCAACATTTGAAAGATATGCGGGTGAGCTCTCATTGTATAAACCTGATAATTATATACCAGTAGCCCCCGAGACTTGAAGCAATGGATTCAGCTGATTTAAGGATCATTGCAAAACCAGGTGCTTATGGAGAAGAACAACCTATTGTCCCAAGAGCATGAAAAGTGTCAGACCTAGCAAGCTTCTGCGACAGCCGAACTGGAGAAATCCAAGAAGGCGTTGCCTGGTAATGTGTCCCTCCATCGAGAAAAACAGAATTATATACCAGCAATGCTAACATAGTTGCATATCTTATGGCAGGATCATCAGATCATCTGGGAGAGGCACTGGAAGTCGCACAAGCGGGTGAACAAGAATCCAAAAGGCAACTGGCCGTGGGCGAAAGTATACTGACACGGGTCCAAAAGGCAACTGAAAGATGTGCGGGCCCAGCTGGCTGACTCCATGAAGGAAAATAAGAGGCTGCGAGGCGGCATATTTAGTATGTGTTCAATCTTACCTCCGTGTAATTCGGCAAGGAGAGGAACTGACAGAGTTATGTCTGTAGGTATGCTGACTGGCCGTCCCGAAGGGGAGATGTTTGGATCTTTGGGCGATCTGCTACGAGAGCTGTCGGAAATGCACGAGCGAGCTCGGCAAGAGATGCAAAGTGTTGCCAAGGCCTTATGGCCATCCGCCTCCCCTCCAGGAAGTATGGAGGAGCTTGTACAACTATTTAAGGGAGCGTGGCGGCGTTTCCGATTATGGAAGATATCGGCCTGCCAGGATCGTGCGCGAGAGGTGATGCGTCTCCAACGTATCTACTTTTCCAAACACTTTTGCCCTTGTTTTGGACTCTAACTTGCATGATTTGAATGGAACTAACCCGGACTGACACTGTTTTCAGCAGAACTGCCATGATGTTTTTTTATGTGTAGAAAAGAAAAGTTCTCGGAATGTCCTGAAAATCCACGGAGACACTTTTTGGAATTAATAAGAATTTTTGGCGAAAGAATCAAGACCAGGGGGCCCAGGGCCTGTCCACGAGACAGGGGGGTGCGCCCCCCCAGTAGGGCACGCCCCCCTATCTCGTGGGCCCCCTGGACCTCCACCGACCTCAACTCCAACTCCATATATTCACGTTCGGGAGAAAAAACTAGGGAGAAAGTTTCATCGCGTTTTACGACATGGAGCCGCTGCCAAGCCCTAATCTCTCTAGGGAGGGCTGATCTGGAGTCCGTTTGGGGCTCCGGAGAGGGGGATTCGTCGTTGTCGTCATCATCAACCATCCTCCATCACCAATTTCATGATGCTCACCGTCGTGCGTGAGTAATTCCATCGTAGGCTTGCTGGAAGGTGATGGGTTGGATGAGATTTCCCATGTAATGAAGTTAGTTTTGTTAGGGTTTGATCCCTAGTATCCACTATGTTCTGTGATCGATATTGCTTTGACTTTGCTATGCTCAATGCTTGTCACTAGGGCCCGAGTGCCATGATTTCAGATCTGAACCTATTATGTTTTCATGAATATATGTGTGTTCTTGATCCTATCTTGCAAGTCTATAGTCACCTATTATGTGTTATGATCCGACAACCCCGAAGTGATAATAATCGGGATACTTCTCGGTGATTACCGTAGTTTGAGGAGTTCATGTATTCACTATGTGCTAATGCTTTGTTCCGGTTCTCTATTAAAAGGAGGCCTTAATATCCCTTAGTTCCCGCTAGGACCCCGCTTCCACTGGAGGGTAGGACAAAAGATGTCACGCAAGTTCTTTTCCATAAGCACGTATGACTATTTACGGAATACATGCCTACATTACATTGATGAACTGGAGCTAGTTCTATATCACCCTATGTTATAGCTATTACATGAGGAATCGCATCCGGCATAATTATCCATCACTGATCCATTGCCTACGAGCTTTTCACATATTGTTCTTCGCTTATTTACTTTTCCGTTGCTACTGTTACAACTACTACAAAAACCCAAAAACATTTATCTTTACCTTTGCTACCGTTACTTTTATTATCATACCACTTTTTCTACTAAATACTTTGCTGCAGATACTAAGTTATCTAGGTGTGGTTGAATTGACAACTCAACTGCTAATACTCAAGAATATTCTTTTGCTCCCCTTGTGTCGAATAAATTTGGGTTGAATACTTTACCCTCGGAAGTTGTTGCGATCCCCTACAATTGTGGGTTATCAAGAGGCATGGGCCATGTTAAAACACGGTATACCAAGCTTGATCCGAATCATATGGCCCCGGTCGGACCTTTAGGGTCAGATGGAAAAGAAATTCCCGTTAGTTTGGTACATGACCAGGTAAAAGTAGCCGCAAAATATTCTCAATAGGATTGTAAGCTAGACAACCTGTTGGACGACATAGAAGAGGAAATTTGTGAGTCCAAGTGACTATGTACTCTCCTTGACATATTTGTTCCTATCCGGATTGTAAAACAGTTGTCATGGCATACCTTTTCGCTTCAACCTCTGGACCCGAGGGTGCGGAGCGTTTCCGAATACCTGAGCTGCAAAATAAACCGGGGTATGCGTGGAAACCACGCGTAGGGGTCATAGTTGCATGAACAGACAAGTTGTATCCGGCTAACTATGCTATATTACATTGTGATTGTAAGAAACATCTTCCAGAGAGAATAGTTCCGTTAAGGGTTCCTTTCCCTAGGTGAGCATGCGTTAACGTGCATGCCCGAACTGCAATTGAAAAATCGCAGTATACGTAACATCTGGGGGTTTATAGTGTAATGAGTAAAAAACATCTTTAGTCCGCTGACCAAATATTCCCTTAAGAACGCTTGCTTTCGGCTTCACCCAGTATGAGGTACACATCCGGATAACCCGGCAATAAGAATCGCAGAGGTGCTCCCTTTATTCCCTAGCCGAACTAACGGGAACGTAGGGCATAAGCACAGTAGCCAGGCAACCCAGCTTGGCCAAAACTTAAGTCATATCGATGCATATAATGGCGAAGAAAAGGTACATACATAGAAAATACACATACGTGGTGAGCTTAATGCTCGAAAAATAATAATAATAAGCTTCTGTACAAGAAGCCCCCAGGTATAACGGACGTCATATTTGAGGATGTGTACGTCATAGATGCACAGTTTAGCCGCACGAAAGCTTTAAGGCTAAAAAAGGAAAAGCGAAAAGGGAGGAAAAAAATAATGGAAACAAAAGGCAGAAGGAGACAAACAAAGAGTTTGGCGCTAGGCATAGAATCTTCGAGTCTGGCTGCGTTCCATGGGTTCGGCTCTAGGCGATTGTCTGATGCATCACGCAGGAGGTACGCTCGTCTAGTGAGAACTTCGTCAATGATAAATGGACCCTCCCACTTGGGCTTGAGTTTGTCATTTTTCTTCTCCGGTAAGCGTAGAACGAGTTCGCCAACATTATAAGTCTTGGCCCGCACTTCTCTGCTTTGATATCTCCGGGCCTGTTGTTGATAAAATGCACAACGAGCTTTTGTGACGTCGCACTCCTCCTCTAGGGCATCTAAGTTGTCCTGCTGATCAAGCTCAACCTCTCTCTCTTCATACATGCGCACTCAAGGTGAGTCATGAATAATGTCGCAGGGTAACCCAACCTCTACGCCATACACCATGAAGAAAGGTGTATATCCGGTAGTGCGATTGGGCGTGGTCCGCAGCCCCCAGAGTATGGAGTCGAGCTCCTTGACCCGGTGCTTGTATAATTCTTTCAAAGACAGCACTAGTCTCGGCTTAATGCCGCTCATAATAAGACCATAGGCTCGTTCGACTTGACCATTTGTTTGCGGGTGATAGACGGAGGCATAATCGAGCTTAATGCCAAGATTAACACACCAGGTTTTCACCTCATCGGCTGTGAAATTGGAGCCGTTATTGGTGATGATGCTGTGTGGAACACCATAACGGTGCACAACACCGGATATGAAGTCTATCACTAGTCCGGCTTCGGCCGTTTTAACTGGTTTGCCCAGTATCAACTTAGTGAATTTAACCACCATGTCCAATCGATATTTTTCTTATGGCTTCCTCCTTTAAGGGGTCCAACCATATCAAGCCCCCAGATCGTGAAAGGCCAAGTGATGGGGATTCTTTGTAGAGCAGTGGGTGGCATATGGCTTTGGTTGGCGAAAAGCTGGCATCTAACGCAATGTTGGACAGGCTCCTGTCCATCTACTCGGGCTGTCGGCTAATAGAAACCTATACAGAAGGCCTTGCTTACAAGGGCCCGAGCCACGGCGTGGTGACCATCGAGACTGGCATGAATTTCGGCCAAGAGCTGCCGCCCCACTTCCTCGGAGATACATCTTTGAAGTACTCCGGTTGTGCTTTTCTTGTAGAGTTCTCCGTCGTGAACCTTGTAGGCTTTTGAGCGTCGGGCAATGCGGCGCGCCTCATTCTGATCCTCGGGGAGTTCTCGGCTATTAAGGTAAGCCAAAAAGGTTTGGTCCATGGGGCAATGACTGCCATGATAAGATGGGCCGACTGTGTTATTTCAGTGGCTGAGCCCCTAATGATATCAGTGTGTTAGGAATCTGGGGTTATAGTCGGATCCGGACTGGTGTTGCCGCTCTCCCCTTGCCACATCATGGATGGCTTGAAGAGCCTTTCTAGAAAGATGTTAGGTGGGACGGGGTCGCGCTTGGCACCGATGCGAGCAAGGACATCCGCCGCTTGATTACTTTCTCGAGCCACATGATGAACCTCGATCCCCTCGAACCGAGCCGACATTTTGAGACCGGCATTCCGGTAAGCCGCCATCTTCGGATCTTTGGCATCAAAATCTCCATTTATTTGAGATATTGCGAGGTTTGAATCCCCGCGCGCTTCCAGGCGTTGTATGACCATGGAGAGAGCCAACCAAAGACCGTGCAATAAGGCCTCATATTCGGTTGCATTATTGGAGTCTGTGTATAATATTTGGAGTACATATTGATTTGTATCTCCATTGGGGGATGTTAGGAAGACGCCCGCTCCTAAGCACGCCAGCATTTTGGAGCCGTCGAAGTGCATGACCCAGTTGTAATATATGCCATACTCTTTAGGTAGTTCGGCCTCTATCCATTCAGCGACAAAGTCGGCCCGTACTTGGGATTTAATGGCCTGGCACGGTCTGTATGTTATGTCGAATGGGAGGAGCTCAATGGCCCACTTGGCAATCCGACCCATGGCATTGCGATTGTTTATTATGTCATTGAGTGTTACTTTGGAGGCCACCGTGATTGAGCACTCCTGAAAGTAGTGTCGTAGTTTCCGGGATGCCATGAAGACCACATATGCTATTTTTTGGTAATGAGGGTACCGGAATTTGCATGGTGTGAGCATAGTGGATACGTAGTATACCAGCTTCTTAAGCGGGAATTTGTGCCCGTCCTCCTTTCGTTCAATGATGAGCACCACACTCAGGACCTGGTGAGTTGCCGATATGTATAATAATATGGGTTCTGGATTGGGTTGCTCGCTAAAAGAGCCTTTATTTCTTCCAGTCCGGCCTTTGCTGCGTCCGTCCACTCGAAGTGATCCGTGTGTCGGAGAAGGCGATAAAGTAACAATGCTTTTTCTCCTAGTCTGGAGATAAGGCGGCTTAAAGCTGCCACACATCCGGCTAGCTTTTGGACTTGTTTAAGGTCTGTTGGCATAGCCAACTATGAGAAAGCTCGGATTTTAGCTGGGTTTGCCACAATTCCTCCATTGGAAACGATGAAGCCCAACAGTTTTCCAGCGGGAACGCCGAAAACACACTTTTTCGGATTGGAAACGATGTACAGAGGTTGTCGAATGTGAGATGCAGATCGTCTATTAATAACTAGATGTGCCTAGTTTTGACGACAACGTCAACTACGTATGCTTCAACTGTCTTGTCGATCTGTTTCTCCAGGCATGTTTGAATCATGCGTTGGTAGGTTGCACCAGCGGTTTTAGGTCCGAAGGGCATAGTGTTGAAGCAGAATGGCCCATATGGGGTAATGAATGCTGTTGCAGCTTGGTCGGACTCCTTCATTTTGATTTGATGCTATCCAGAGTATGTGTCGAGGAAACACAGTGAGTCGTGTCCGGCTGTAGCATCAATAATCTGATCAATGCGAGGGAGGGGAAATGGATCCTTAGGGCAGGCCTGGTTGAGGTCTTTGAAATCGATGCATAGGCACCAGGATTTATCCTTCTTTGGCACCATCACCAGGTTTGCCAGCCAGTCCGGGTGTTTTATTTCTCTGATGAATCCAGCCTTGATTAAGTTGGCTAGCTCCTCCCCCATAGCTTGTCATTTGGGTTCGGAAAAGCGCCATAGTGTTTTCTTGACCGGTTTATATCCCTTCAGTATGTTTAGGGTGTGTTCAGACAACCTGCGTGGGATTCTCGGCATATCAGAAGGGTGCCAGGAAAATATGTCCCAGTTTTCACGCAGGAACTCTCATAGCGCGGCGTCAACCGTTTGGTCCAGCTATGGCCCGATGGATGCTGTCTTCTTGGGGTCCGTCGAGTGGACTTGAAATTTGACTATTTTATCTGCTGGTTTAAAGGAGGTGGATTTGGGTCGCTTCTCCAGGATCACGTCGTCCATATCCACCGTGGAGCGTAGTACTGTTAACTCTTCGGCCGCGAGGGCTTCAGACAATGCCTCGAGGTCCAGGGTTGAGGTTTTGTTTTTGACGTGAAGTGCTATGTCCGGATCACCGGCAAGGGTGATAATACCATTGGGCCCGGGCATCTTGAGCTTCATGTACCCGTAATGAGGTATAGCTTGGAAGCGTGTAAATGCATCTCGCCCAAATAAGGCGTGATATCCACTGTTGAAAGGGGCCACTTGGAAGGTTATCTCTTCGGACCGATAATTCTCCGGCGTGCTGAATACCACGTCGAGTGTGATTTTTCCCGCGCATCGTGCCTCCTGACTGGGAATGATTCCTCGGAAGGTCGTGCTACTTTTCTTAATGCGGCTCCTATCTATTTCCATTTTGTTGAGAGTTTCCTTGTAAATGAGGTTTAGTCCGCTGCCGCCGTCCATTAGCACTTTGGTAAGCCGAAAGCCATCCATGATTGGACTAAGGACCAAGGCAGCTGGTGTCGAATATCGGGTTCCGGCAAAACCCTTATGTTTGGAACTCTGGGGTGCGCACGAAGATCTTCTCCCTACCGAAACACGCCCAGAACCTCGCCGCGATTCTAAGCTAGCACGATAATCAACACAAGAGATACGAGGTTTATACTTGTTCGGGCCACCGTTGTGGTGTAATACCCTAATCAAGTGTGTGGTGTGGTGGATTGCCTCTTGGGCTGATGATGAACAGTACAGAGGAAAAACAGCCTCGCGAGAGGTGCTCTTGTGGTGATGCGTGGATGTTCTGCTTATCCAGGATTCCCCCCTCCTACTGTGGTGGCTATCTCTATTTATAGAGGCCCTAGTCCTCTTCCCAAATTTTGAGCGGGAAGGGAGCCAACAATGGCCATTTCGAAAGGGGACAACTAGTATAGGCTATCCTGACTAAAGGTGGTCTTCGGCTGCCAAAAGCACTGGCGATGACGCTGTCTTGGGCTCCACGGTGACCTCCGTCCTGCCGTCTTGCTAATCTTGGTCTCGTTGCATAGATATGGAAACCTTTGCCTGATGCCTTGGTACTTCGTGCGTGCGCTTTCCCCCTTTGCACCAAAGAGGAAACGAGGACACTTCACAGGCTCGCGCCCGCCTGGCGCCCGCCTAGTCTTGATCGTCATGGCTTGCGTCGTGAGCACTTCACGAGGTACCAATTGCCTTGATCTCTCTGCCTCCTCGTGAGCCTGCCTTGTGAGGCCGCCCTGAGGAGGCCTTGTGTCGTCCGCCCCGCGATTCTTGGCCCCTCGCGAGGGTCTTGAGCTTGGGTTGATGAAGACGGGCCGTACTAGGCCACTGTTGAGCCACGCTGTAGGCCGCAGGCAGGCAAGTCCGGGGACCCCCATTTCCAGGACGCCGACAGTAGCCCCCGGGCCCAAGGCGTGCTCGGGCTTGGCTTAGTAGCGAAGCCAAAGGGCAAGTGCGGAGTGCCGCGGTCCCCAACAGCCTGCGGCCTTGGTCGCCGCGTGGCTGTTGATTGGATGAGGGCACCTCCGCTTCCCCACACTGCCTCGGCAACCGCCCGATTTGACGAGTCCCTGCTGCATGCACAAAGAGTCATCCTTACCTATGATCGTGGAGGCCGACGGTTGGCCTCCCTTGGGCTATAAGTGTGGAGAGGCGAGAGCCCCCGTTGTCCATCTCTTCTTGCTCCACCTGCTTCTTCTCCCGTGCTCCACCTCCATTCTCAACGCCAACGGCACCGATTCCCAGGTTCTCAGCCGCAGAGAAAGGAAAGGCCCCCCGGGAGAGGCCTGACCCGCTCCCGCCGAAGAAACGGTCGATCCACGCCGCTGCGACGAGGTTGCAAGGATGGAGATAACGAGGCCTTGGTGCGAGAGGACACCTCCTGGGTTCCCGCTACCCATGTACGCCCGTGCTGAGGGCCCTGGAGAAAGGGACGACGAGCGACGCCGCCTGCGCCGCAGCCAAGGTTGATGAGCCATGGCGGCGCGCTGTCGCTCCTGGATTCCACGCCATGGACTCCTCTCGCGAGCCTGTGCTCCACGCCGTGATGCCTCTAAGCACCTGGATCAGCTTCCCTCCATTCTTCGCCTTTGATATGCCGCCGAGGGGGCCTCTCAAGCTTTTGCCGCAACACACAGACTGTGGTGCTCCGACGACCGGAGCGGAGGTTGAAGTCGTCGCAGAGCCGCATCAGGTGGAGATTTTGTGTCGTATTAATTAGCTATTCTAGGTGCGAAACTTATCTCAAAAACATGGAGTTGTTTCTTCATGTTGCGCCGACAGCTAGGATGTAGCTGGGTTAGACCTTCGCGAGCTTACCCTCTCTTCCCCACACTCTCCTTAGTGCTCTAGGTCCTCAGGTCCCAGCCCTCGAGCGAGCTCAGCCGCCGCTGGTATGCCAGGTCGCGCTGCCATGGACAAGGCCAGGGGGTGAGGGCTGGAGAGCCAGTAAGAGCTCCTGAGTCGCGATGCTCAGGAGCCCCCCTTGTAACGTGCAAGCAGATTGCGTGGGAAAGAAAGAGAGAGCTCGTGGTGCCACCCGTTGTAGAGCTCAGGAGGTTCCTTCGAACCAACACGAGAAGAGCAGGGGTTGCCATTATGATTGCCGACCGGCCATTGGTTGCTCCGAGAGAGTGGTGAGGGCACTGAGGGCCTAGTGAGGTGACGCTTGCGGGGCTCCCATGGGCTAGAGCTCGACCTCTCAGATTTGTCGACATTGCAGGGATGGACCAATGTGCAAGCGCCGTGCCAGAGTAATCAGCTCCTGAGGTAGGTGTCAAAGTCGATGAGCTCGGTGTGGTAGTTGTTTCGCTGCCCGAAAGTGACAGGGAGGCGGACCTGCCCTATTGGGATGGTGGAGCCATCAATAACTCCTGAGAAAGGCTTGGTAGGCTGAAGTTGATCATATGGCACTTGGAGGTTGTTGAACATCTTGACGGACAGAATGTTGAGCCCTACGCAACCATCGATGAGGGTCCTGGTAACTTGCACATTGCTGATGACTGGGGAATAAAGCATCGGGAGGACGCCACCAGTAGCCGCACACTTGAGTTGATCTGCTGAGCTGAAAGTGATGGCGTACTTGGACCACCTGAGCGGGCGCGTGGCCTCGAGCTTGGGGAGAACGGCATTCACTTCGCGAGCAAACTGCTTGAAGATGCGTTGAGAGGCTAGGGCCTTGGCTCCGCCCAAGATGCAAGCGATAGCACGTGGCTCCTAGAAGCCCCCAGCCCCTTCGTCCTGGTGGTGGTCATCATTCCTTCTTGGCGGTGGCGGCAGAGGAGGAAGGCCTGCGTTGCCCTGCGGACGGTCCTCGCAAGGTTGATCCCTCCAGGCTCCCTCGCGAGGCTGGTCCTGCTAGCGATCCTCGCGAGGTCGGTCACGCCACTCCTGGCGAGGGCCTCGGTCATCCCATCGTCCTCCGCCTCTTCCTCCTCCTAGGTCGTAGCCCCGGTCGTTGCGCTCGGGGCATCAACCGATGTGTCCTTTTTGAACAGCTCTGAACTCCTGGCATTCGTTGATGTTGTGGTTATAGAGGTTATGGTAGGCGCAAAATCTGCTACCCTTGGACGACTCTGGCTAGTCCCTGCCGCGCTTCGTGTCTGGTTCTGCTGCGAGCACGGCTGCTCCTTTGCGCTTCACGTCCTTGGCCTTGGCCTTCTTCTCTTCTGGGTCAGCAGCTGGAAGCTCGAGGAGGGAGATGTGTCCTTCCTCAGCTCTTGCACACTTGGTCACCAAGTTGAACAGATCCAGAGATGTGCACAAATCCTCGTGGATGGCGAGCTCCTCCTTCATCTTGACGTCGCGGACGCCATCAGAAAACGCGGAGATGATGGCCTCATCCGTCTACTTGGGGATCGTGAGGCGGGCGCTGTTGAAGCGTTGGATGTATTTCTGCAGGGTCTCTCTAGGCTTCTGCTTGATGCAGCACAGGTCACCCGCAGCCGAGGGGCGGTCGCAAGTGCCCTAGAAGTTGGTGATGAAACAGCGGCGCATCTCGTCCCAAGAGGAGATCGAATCGGGAGGCAGGTTCAGGAGCCAGGAGCGAGCACCATCCTTGAGCGCCGTGGGAAACCAGTTCGCCATGACCTTTTCATCTCCGTTGGCCGCCTCGATGCCCAGCTCGTAGAGCTACAGGAACTCTACGGGGCCGGCGGTACCGTCGTAGCGGGGAGGCAGGTCCGGCTTGAACTTGCCGGGCCAGGCGACGCTACGCAGCTCGGCGGTAAAGGCACGGCAACCTACGATGGCCACCGAAGCCTTTTGCAGACGCGGGTCTAGCTCTTGCTGGTTCCCGCGCGCCACCGCCAGGGGCAGCGTGGGGTCTTGGCGTGCTGGTGCAGCGATGAGGTCTTGTCGTGCTGGTGCAGGGAGCACGTGAGGGCCTTCTTGAGGCTGAGGAATTTCTTGGCAGTTTCTTTCTTGCTGCACGGGCGCGGGGCATGGTGGGTCATGTATAGGGGCCGCGCGCCTTGGAGTGAGGGATCGTTCTTGGGGAGGAGGTGGCGGAGGCGCTCCCTGAGCCGCGTCGCCCATGCATGACGGAGGGTGAGGCAGCGAGAGGGACGGTGCAGGAGAGCCCCCCGTGGCGCTGACGAGCTCGGTGATGCGAGCGAGCCACTCCTCGTAGAGGTCGTCGACGGGGCGGTAGCAGGAGCTCACGCGCCAGGAGGAATGCGGCCTGCGCGTCCGTGGGAGTGCGACGAGCGTGAGACAATGAACCAACTCGGGTCAGCGACGGAGTGGCGGTGCGGCCTTCCCGCTGCACCGAGGGGTGCAGCAAAGATGCTTGCTGCTAGTTCCCCACCGGGCCGGTGGCGGCGTTGGCGGCAGGTGACGGAGAACGAGGAGGCCCGCCGATGGGGTCCGTCTGGGCGACGCTGGCGGCGAAAGCATCCCGGCGCTCGGCGCGAGCTTGGCGAGTGTCTGCCATGGATGCGACGAAGTGATGGGACGCAGATCAGCGGAGAAACGATTTGGGCGCACCCCTACCTGGTGCGCCAAATGTCGGATATCGGGTTCCCGCAAAACCCTTAAGGTTCGGACTCTGGAGTGTGCACGAAGAACTTCTCCCGACCGAAACACACCCAGGACCTCACCGCGATTCTAAGCTAGCACGATGAACAACACAATAGACACGAGGTTTATACTGGTTCAGGCCACCGTTGTGGTGTAATACCCTAATCCAGTGTGTGGTGTGGTGGATTGCCTCTTGGGCTAATGATGAACAGTACAGAGGAAGAACAGCCTCACGGGAGGTGTTCTTGTGGTGATGCGTGGATGTTCTGCTTAGCCAGGATTCCCCCCTCCTACTGTGGTGGCTATCTCTATTTATAGAGGCCCTGGTCCTCTTCCCAAATTTTGAGCGGGAAGGGAGCCAACAATGGCCATTTCGAAAGGGTACAGCTAGTACAAGCTATCCTGACTAAAGGTGGTCTTCGGCTGCCAAAAGCACTAGCGATGACGCCGTCTTGGGATCCACAGTGACCTCCGTCCTGCCGTCTTGCTGGTCTTGGTCTCGTTGCACAGATATGGAAACCTTTGCTTGATGCCTCGGTACTCCGCACCTGCGCTTGTCCCCTTTGCACCAAAGAGGAAATGAGGACACTGCGTAGGCTGGCGCCCGCCTAGTGTTGATCGTCATGGCTCTCGTCATGAGCACCTCGCGAGGTACCCCTGGCCTTGATCTCTCCGCCTCCTCCCGAGCCTGCCTAGTGAGGCCGCCCCTGAGGAGGCCTTATGTCGTCCGCCCTGCGAGGCTTGGCCCCTCGCGAGGGTCTTGATACTGGGTTGATGAAGACGGGTCATACTGGGCCACTGCTGAGCCACTGCAGGCAAGTCCGGGGAACCCCGTTCCTAGGACGCTGACCGCTGGTGCCCAGACTGTCCTGAATTTTGGTTCGTCACCGGCATTGAAAGTTATGGCCGTGTCGTCCCAGGGGTCTATTGCTGCGACTTGGTAGAATTCAGCAAGGCCGCGGAGTGCCCTTTTGCGCCTATTGTTTGAGGCGAAAGTCTCAAAGACCGTCAATACTCTGATGTCGTCGTCTTCCGTGGGGTGTTGCTCTGTGGTATTTTTGGTTAGGAGATCATCGCCGCTCTTGTTCACTTGCCGGAGTATCCAACATGCTCTAAGGCTGTGTGGGCTGGTATGGTATTCGGTGTTGTGTCTATTTTGCCTGTCCTATCGAGCCATCCCTCCAGAATAGTTCCGCGTCCCGTAATGGGCTTCGATTTCTTTACTATTGGATTGGGCGACCCATGAGGGTGCATCCTTTTTGCCTGGATGAGGGGTTGAGTGGAAACTGGTGGCTCCAAGGGAGCTTCCTGAGTTTTCCAGGCGCTTGCCATTGCGCAATACTTCTGTACTATGGTTGCCAATTCAGCGAAGTGTAATACGTGACGGCGGTTAATGGCATTGAGGATTCCCTCGTCCGTGCAATTGTTGCAGAATAGTGAGATCGCATCCTCGTCGTGGCAATCTTTGATCTTGTCTTTGACAAGGAGGAATCTGGCCCAAAAGTGATGGACCGTTTCTTGAGACTGTTGTCTTATGTACATAAGATCGCGTGTATCTAGGTGGGTGGGTTGATTTAAGTCCGAACCCTGACCCAAGTTGGGATCTGGAGTTTGAGAAACTTCCTAACATAATAGTTCGGACTCCTGGATATCAACTAATTTTTTAGGCCCGCTGTCCAATTCTAGGTTTGGAGGGCAGGGCGTGTTGTTCCGTAGACGTGTATCTGGCTTTTCAAGCTCGGAAATCCGAACATAGTTCATCCTTAGTATAGAGGGAGAGTTGTTGTTTCGCTCCTTGATTACCGCTACCTGATGGGTGATCGGTAGAGATTTGATTTCTCTCTAATTGGGTTTAAGCCCATTCCGATCGTAGTCTGTAGCGACCCCCAAGGCGGCGTTGCGATCAAGGAGTTCATTTAAAGACAACAACTCCGTAGGATCCATCCGTTTGGAGTGCTCGGAGTCAACACGGAGGCGATTTTCGATGACCCGAGAAGTCATCATTGGCTTGACGACCGAACGGGCGGTCATGGTAAAGCCGCCCAGCCGAAGGGTTTAACCTGGGGCCAGGGGTCCTCTGGAGGTGATACTGTCCTTAACAACAAGGCGAGTCATCAATCCTGTCTTAGACGTCACAGCGGAACTCTCAATGAAAGCACCAATGTCAGTGTCAAAACCGGCGGATCTCGGGTAGGGGGTCCCCAACTGTGCGTCTAAGGTAAATGGGAACAGGAGGCGGGGGACATGATGTTTACCCAGGTTCGGGCCCTCTCTATGGAGGTAATACCCTACTTCTTGCTTGATCGATCTTGATGAATATGAGTATTACAAGAGTTGATCTACCACGAGATCGTGATGGCTAAAACCTCTACGGACTAAGCCCTCCGGTTTATATAGACACCGGAGGGGACTAGGGCCGCCTTTATATGAGTGCCAACTGCGTTGCATTCACATCGTGCAGCCTCTTTTTCCGGTCCTCCTCCAGTTGCTTCCCTCATGCATTCACGATGATAATTGAAGGAGGATGCACCATTGGCCGTTTAACATTTCGGAAACCGCTACCCTCTCCCTCGTCTGCATTAAAGTCGTATCGGGAACTACGCAGCCCGATGTCTAATCGAACGGTACTACACCACCCGCTGAACGCCCGGATGAACATGCCTCCTCGCCTCCATCAAACTCCCCCATTAAACCCACATGCAAACCGAGAAACCTACTCCAGCCACATGTCCGTTCATGAGCTGGCCGGAATTAAAGGAACGCCGGCCGAGCTCCTCCTGTCCACCCTCAGTTTAAATGAGGCTAGACGTCGGCCAAGCTCATAACGTCCTCCCTCTATTTAAACGAGGCCAGACAGACAGAGGGCAAGAATGGCACCCCTCCGCCGCTCTCCCATCTCCTCCTTCACCATTTTCTCCACTCTTCCGATGGCTTCCGAGGAGCCATTCTCCGGCATACTACCCGGCTAGGTGGCCCGCCGAGCCCTCCGGATACGAGCGAGGCCGCTGGTGCTTCACCAACCTCGCTTGGCCCGATGGAGCCAGTAGTCGCCCCAAGCCGGCGCATGGTTCGGCAACTCGCTGCTCCAGTTTAGCTCGATGAGGAGTGGCGAGTTGCTCCACGCCTGCATGGAAGCGAGCACGGTGGCATGGGCGTCGTCGTTGCCTCGTCGTACCGTGCCACCAGTGTCTGCGTTGCGTGCACCTTCCGTGCCTGCGGCAGCACCATGCATGCAGAGACAGAGGTCGGGTGCTTGGAGAGCGACGAGTCAGTTGCTAGGTTCTCCGTGTCCGCCGCCATCATCAAGGAGAAGTAGAACACAGGAGGCCTCCGCCACTTGGGTCCCATGAAGGGCACAGCCACTTGGGTCCCATGAAGGCCACCGTCGAGGCGATGACTGCGTATACAGGTGGTTTCTTTGTTGCTTCATCTCTTCCAAGGACCTTCTTCGACTCCGCAAGTGTCTGCCGAACATGAGGGAGACAAAGGGATCCGCGGACGTCCATTTACATTAGGCATTAATTATACCACGAGAGTTGGATTAGCATCGCTTAGTTCACATAAATGTAATGAAATCTGTCATGTTTATATGAAGATCCGACTCTTTTATACGAAATCCTTCATGCTTATAGGAAATCAATATGTGTTTGCACGAATTTCCTCTGGTTGGTTAGAGTTGTGAAAATTTATGCCTCTAGCGTTGGATGTCGTCCTCCGCGGAAGGAAGCGGGAGGAAATTTGCCGGCTGCCGTTGGAGATACTCTTATGCTGGAAATAATAGAGTCGCGTCCCATTTGAGTTAATTGTGTGTATGATTCTCCTTCTATAAAAAGTTAATTGCATCTACACTGTACATGACTTGCAGGGTAGCTATAGCTTCGTACAGAAAGTACAAATCCCTCCTTAATCGTGTATTCTAAGTACTCTGTGGGTTCCACTGTCAGTACAGTAGCGAAAGAAGTATATATTATATAGTAGTATATCTCTACTCTATACTTCTCTACTCTGATAAAAACCAGACTTGGTGATGATGGTGTGCCTGCCGTCCTACAATATAGGTCGTCCAATTTATATCTGACGGATAGGAAGGAAACTATGGCAATTTTGCAAAAACATACCCACACCCCTCTCCACATTTGCAAATAAGGCCTTCCCTCGTTCATCCTTTTCTCCGATAAGATATCTCTACTCTTTTTTTCTCTTTAAAAAAATAGAGTTGGTGATGATGGTGTTCCTACCATCCTGAAATGTAGGCCGTCTGATTTATACCTAACGGATAGGAAGGAAACTATGGCAATTTTGCAATAAGATACCCACACGCCTCTCCACATTTGCAAATAAGGCCTTCCCTCATTCATCGTTTTCTCCTACAAGATAAACTACTCATACAAATGCATCTTGATGTTCCGTGCAACGCATGGGCATCTTGCTAGTAATATAAAAATCTAAAGTTAAGGACATAATTCGAACTCAGGTCATCGCATTGCAAGCATCCACCGCTAACCAGTCCAGCACATGTTCGTTGTGGGCGATGCTGGAGATATATCTCTATGTCTAGTCTTATACTCCCTCCGTTCCTAAATATTTGTCTTTTTCAGATTTTAAATGGACTACCACATATGGATGTGTATATAGACATAGTTTAAAGTGTAGATTCACTCATTTTGCTACGTATGTAGTCACTTGTTCAAATGTCTAAAAAGACAAATATATAGGAATGGAGGGAGTAGAAAAAGAGAGTTGGTGATGATGGTTTACCTGCCATCCTGCAATATAGGCCCTCGGATTTATATCTAACGGAAAGGAAGGAAACTATGGCAATTTTGCAAAGATATACTCACACCCCTCTCCACATTTGCAAATAAGGCCTTCCCTCGTTCATTTGTTTCTCTCACAAGATAAACTACCCATACAAATGCATCTCGATGTTTCGGGAAACGCACGGGCATCTAGCTAGTTTCATTTACAATAGTTACAACGATAATTGGGTTGAAGTGATATATTGTATGTCTGCCCCGAATGATCTCAGATTAACTAGTAGCAAGAAAGAAAAGGTTGCCTTGTTAATTAACAGAAAACAAGGTGAAAACTATCACATGAGGCCAGAAAAACAAGGCACACTGGGTTCAGCATCATTGTCAATACAACTGTGCGCGTGCGAGAAGTCTACATATCGAGGGGGCTATGGAGAGAAAGATGTGTCGAGTTTGTGTGAGCGAGGCACATAGACACAACTAGCGTGTGTGTGTGTGTGCGCGTGCGTGTGTGTGTGTGTGTGTGTGTGTGTGTGTGTGTTTGTGTGTGTGTGTGTGCACGCTTCAAAGAGAAACCAATTGATGTATTAAGATCAAGATCGAGTTGTCACCCTTCTGTTGTTATTGTTGGGGAGAGGGGGAGAGAAACACGTATCGAGAGTGTGCGTGCGGTACGAACAGAGGCACACCTAGCGGGTATGTGTGTGTGTGTGTGTGTGAACCGAGTAAATAGATTACTATCAAGATCGAGGTGCCACCCTGCTCCTTCGGTGTCGGGTAGTGTGTGTGTGTGTGTTTGTGTGTGTGTGTGTGTGTTTGAGAGAGAAGCCAATAGATAGATCTGTATCAAGATCGAGGTGTCACCCTACTCCTTCGGTGTCGGGAAGTGTGTGTGGGGGAGTGGGGGGCAGTGATACTTAGATATAGGTAGAAGGAGTTTGTGTGACACATATCTATATTAAGTGATAGGTAGATAGCATGTGTGCGAGACATACTTAAAACATCATGGAGATAAACAAGCGGTGTGCATGCAACTGGCGGAAAAATTGAAGAAGGAAACAATGTCTACACGTGTGTAGGGTGTGTGTGTGTGTGTGAGGGAGTGAGTGTGAGTGAGAGAGAGAGAGAAATCTCAAAAGAAAAGGTTCTCTACTGGATCCGATCGTATGTATTCATATGGTTCCGGGACTCAAAAGACGACGGAGGTGTTGGCCTTCAAGTCAATAATAACCTCCATCATCTTTTGAGTCCCGGAGCCATATGAATACCTACAGGGGGGGTCCAGCTCGAGTTAACCTTAGGCATATGTGTGCGAGATATAATTATACTTTGAGACATTTGTGGCGGTGGGTGGGTGGAATTAAAGGGGTGGGCGTGTTCGACAAAGAGAGCGTGTGTGTTTCTATGTGAGAGACTTGTAGGGCGGGGTAGAAAGACGAATTCTAACCTTTACGGAGGGAGAGAAATACATGAAGTGCGCGTGTGTGATTCCGATGCCCACGAAGAAATGAGATATGTATGCGTGTGAGAGAGATTGCACAATTCATTCACATATCACTATCTAGCGATCGTGGACGTGCATCGCTTGAACATAAATCAATATCTACTTCGTATAGTGGCAAAAGATACAATATCGATTAAACGCTATAAAGATTGGACACTCACATATCACATATTTTCTAAATAATTCTTTTCAATTGTGCATGCCAAAGTTACACTAATGTTTCTTCGAACAACCAATGTAGCTATCATGTACATGCACCATTGTTAGTCTCGCATTCAGATTCATTAGTCTTGGATGATTTAAGGTTCTATTATGAAGTAATATATGTAATATTCATATATGAATTCAACGGGTATGCAATTTATGAAATGGAGGCTAAGTAATCATATGAGGTAACACTTTTAAGTAGTGGCCTACAATATCCATTTCTTTTGTGTGACTACATGTCACGCCCAATATGCGACCCTATCCAAAAGGAACTCGAAGGTCCCACCAAGGATAGACCCGCATATTGAAACGCTTTTGCAAGGTGGATATCATTACATCAACATTACATAATAGATGGGGATACATACAAGAGGCAAACAATGCCACACGAATACAACATCACCGTACATAAGAGCATCATCCGACTACGGATGGAACACAAACAGAAACTCAAACGACATCCACCCTGCTAGCCCAGGCTGCCGACCTGGAACCTATCCCCTGATCGAAGAAGCAGAAGAAGAGCTCAACGCAAGCAAGCATCGCTCTCGCGTCATGATCATCGCATAACCTGTACCTGCAACTGTTGTTGTAGTAATCTGTGAGCCACGAGGACTCAGCAATCCCATTACCATGGGTATCAAGACTAGCAAAGCTTAAAGGGAAAGGAAGGGGTAAAGTGGTGAGGTTGCAGCAGCGACTAAGCATATATGGTGGCTAACATACGCAAATAAGAGCGAGAAGAGAACAAGCGGAACGGTCGTGAAGCTAGCAATGATCAAGAAGTGATCCTGAACTCCTACTTACGTCAATCATAACCCATAAACCGTGTTCACTTCCCGGACTCCACCGAAAAGAGACCATCACGGCTACACACACGGTTAATGCGTTTTAATTCGGATCTGGTGTCAAGTTATCTACAACCAGACATTAACAAATTCCCATCTGCCTATAACCGCAGGCACGGCTTTCGAAAGATTATACCCTGCAGGGGTGTCCCAACTTAGCCCATGATAAGCTCTCGCGATCAACGAAGGATATACCTTCTCCCAGGAAGACCCGATCAGACTCGGAATCCCGGTTTACAAGACATTTCGACAATGATAAAACAAGACCAGCAAGACCGCCCGATGCGCCGACAATCCCGATAGGAGCTGCACATATCTCGTTCTCAGGGCAACACCGGATGAACACTACGTAGAAATAAAACCAGACCTCGAGTTTCCCCGAGGTGGCACTGCAAGTGGCTCTGGTTCGGACCAACACTTAGACAAGCATTGGCCCGGGGGGGGGGCCTATAATAAAGATGACCCTTGGGTTAATTACTCCCAAGGGAAATGTAGGTGGTGGTGAGGCAAATTGTAAAACCAATGTTGGGCCTTGCTGGAGGAGTTTTATTCAAAGCAAACTGTCAAGGGGGTCCCATGAATCACCGAACCGCGTAAGGAACGCAAAATCCGGGAACATAACACCGGTATGAAGGAAACTAGGCGGCAAGAGTGGAACAAAACACCAGGCATAAGGCCGAGCCTTCCACCCTTTACCAAATATATAGATGCATTAATAATAATATAAGAGATATTGTGATATCCCAACATAATCCTGTCCACCATGGAGCAATCTTCAACTTCACCTGCAACTAGCAACGCTATAAGAGCGCTGAGCAAAGCGGTAACATAGCCAAGCAACGGTTTGCTAGGAAGAGTGTCAAAGGTTAGAGGTTCATGCCAATTTGGGAGGCTTGATGAGCAAAAGATAGGTAGCGCAGCAAAGCGATAGAACGAAGCAACTAGCATAGCAATGATAGTAGTGAGATCCAGGGTAGCGGTCATCTTGCCTGAAATCCCACAAGGAAGAAGAACGAGTCCATGAAGAAGACGAACGGATGAAGCCGAACCAAGCGTAGACGAACGAGTCCTCACGATTGCAATGGAAACAGGAACTATCGAGAAGAAGCACAAAACATAGTAAACACACCACACATGAACAAGGCATGATGCACAACAATCATGATGCATGACAAAACTACATGAAGCTACTCATGGCAAGAGATGATGCAAACAAGAGCAACACATCAAGGCAAGTTTAAATGAGGTCGGGAACAACATATAACAATTCCGGTAAGTCCTCATATGCATATTTCGAAATTGGTCCAGATCTGAATAAACCTTATGTTCAAGTTGTTAAACAGCAAGTTAAGATGCACCAAGATGATCTACATGAGATTCTAGTCAAGTTACATATAAAGTTCATTTAGTTCGGAGCTACGACCTAGAAGATATGAGCAACACAAGTTAAACATGGCATTGATGCAAAATGCACCCAAACATCAAGCAAACACCTCAAAACATGGATGCAACATGATAATATGAAACTATATGCAAAACTAAGCAAGTTTCATATAGAGCACACTCAAAGCGGAGCAACGGTTCAACACACAAACACTATACAAGTTATAGCAACAATCTGTCCAAAACAGCAACTAGGCATATTGCAAGCATCAAAACCACATTCTACAGCACCTCAACATAATATCAAAAGGCATGGGATGATGTACAGGTAAAGCATAACAAAACATGAACACTGAGCTATCTCTAGAAAACACTAGAAAATGCTCCAAAACACATGGCAAGATGGCAAATAATATCAGTTTCAGACTTTGCAGAAATAACAGCACGTTGCAATGTTTAGAGCTATCAAACAACATGTTCCAGAAACTTATCATGGCAAACAAAGGCATTGCATGAATCTAATAAATGCATAGAACAAAAGTCCTTTATTGACCATGAGCCAAAAAGGATTAGAAGAAATGATGGCACCCATGTAAACATAGCAAGTTATAATATGTATTCATACATGGCAGGAACAGAATTATGAAGGCATGTTGATGAGCTTGTACCACTCACCACAGAGTAATACATCGCATGGAAATGCAACCAACAGTAAGAAGACATGTTTGTGAAGCTAAGCATGGCAAGATCAAGTTCATAGGGTACATAGATCACTAACAACAATCATGGAAAGAACTGAACTTAATGTTAACAGGCTGACAGCAATATTATTTAGCAACTTTGGAGCAAGATATCAACAAGCTACAGCAAGCTATAATTGCAACCAGGGGCATGAATGGATAGATCATAACATGTTTAACAAAATACCCTTAGTGAACATCTCCAGATTATGCATAGAATGATTTGTAGAAGCAGGTTTTAATAGCATCACGAAATAACAGAAACAGCCTAGCAAAACAGTAACAGCAAGTTCCCTACTTAACAAGCTCGATTCACTTACCACAAGTCATTACATGACAAGATAAGCATAGCATCAGCAAGAAGACATGTTTACGGAACAAACAAAGGCAAGAACAAGGTCATAGCATGCAAGGATCAACTACAACAACCTTGGCAAAATTGAATAACATGTAAACAATCTGCCAGGAAACATTTTGTAGCAAAAGTAGAGCAAGCAAATAACATGATAGACTACTCCATAATTGCAAACAGGGGCATGAATGGATAGATAATAACCATATGTTCAGAACATCCTTACTGAAGTATCTCAAAATAAGCATGGATCTCTCTGTAGCATCAAGTTTACATGGCATCAAAATAACAGGAGAACAGGGACTAAAATCAGCAACATAACGAAGCCTAGTTTGCATGCTTGTGCTAGTCACCACATTGATCACAAAAACACATGGCATACACCCCTGTAAAGATGGAATGACATAGATCAAAACACATGTAGACATCAACCTCATAGGATGCACACATCAAACATGGCAAAAATGACAAATGAGCATGTTCTGTTAACAGACAGTAGAAAACATTATGAAGCACTCTTGCAACGATGATTTGGGCATCAAGATGAGCTCAAATGAAAATGATTCAATGGAATGAAATGATATACTCGTCGAGGCGAACAATTTGACATATTACACACACGAAACGGAGCTACAGAAGCAGAGATATGATGCGATGAACATGGCATGATAATGTCAAAATAATTCAGGACTTAGTGATTTCTGGGGTCAACCTTCGAGGGCTGAATCTGGATCCAGATCGAGGCGGGGCCGGGCTCACCGGAGCAGGGCGCCGGAGTGGAAGGAGACGACGGGGCCGGCGGATCTGGGGCCGGGGAAGGCCGGGGAGGCGGCGCCGGCGACGAGGGGCGGCGGGGCGGAGCTTCTCCGGCAGCGGCGCGGCCGGGAGCCGGCGGAGGGCTCGAGGACGC
>NC_057804.1:354249243-354256431 GCF_018294505.1 Triticum aestivum | reverse complement strand
GGCGGCGGTGACCCGGGCCGGGGAGGGCCCCGCGAGGGCCTGGGCGGGCCGCGGCGGTGGCGGGTGGCGGCGTGCCACGTGGCAGGCGCGGGCTGGACGGGAGCGGCGGCTGGACATGTCCGGCCCTCGGCGGACATGTCCGGCGGCGCGGAAGGGATGGATCTAGGGTTTGTGGGGTTTGGACGGCGAAATTTTCTGGGGAGGGCATATTTGTAGGTAGAGGGAGCTAGGAGAGTCCAAATGAGGAGCGGTTTTCGGCCACGCGATCGTGATCGAACGACCGAGAGCATGGAGGTGAGTTTGCTGGGTTTTGCGCCAGTTTGGAAGGGGTGTTGGGCTGCAAAGAGAAAGGGGCTTACGGTTACCCGGTTAACCGTTGGAGTACCAAACGAACTCCAAATGGCACGAAACTTGACAGGCGGTCTACCGGTGGTATACCAAGGCCACTTGGCAAACCTCGGTCCATTCCGAGAAAGTTTAACACCCGCACACGAAACAAGGTTTGAGAGGGGCGACGGGGCACGCGCGAGAGGTCCGGACTCCGAACGGACAACGGAGAGAACCGGGAGAACCCGAATGGATGCAAGTTTTGAAAAACATGCAGATGAAATGCAGACGATGACATGGCAAAAATGCAACATGCAAGCAAATGACATGGTAACGACGGTGAATAACTGGCAGACACCTGGCGCATCGGATCCGGGGCATTACAACACTCCTCCACTAACAAAAGATCTCGTCCCGAGATCTTAGGACCAAGACGGGAGAGAAAAGGGATGAGGTGAAACAAGAACTGAAGAGAAGAATAAAAGAATCGAGAACACTCAAGAAGAAGAGAGGAACGTCGAGAATGACGAGAATCAAAAGCTCACGGAATCAGATAGACTATGAAACCACTCCGGTTAGAACGAGATAAGAAACGAATAAGACTGAAAGGATTTAGGCAGCACTCCGGCTGAAACATGGATAGAATAGAACACGAACTCCACAAGATGGGATGGCACTTGACGAGATGATCAACGCAATGCCTCCGGAGGAATTGAAAGAATTTGGATGAAAAGAACTTAGAAGGAAGGATTGAACAGAGTTGTTGAGAAAATCAACAACGAAAGAATAAGCTTGTTGTGGACTTATGGATAACATCTCAGAAATTATGAGGTGATAACCAGCCGCAAACGGAAATGATTGCATAACTTAGAAGAACGAAGAAATGCAAAACTCCACTTCAAAAGAATACGGAGAATTAATTGCACTTCGAGACGCGAGAAGAAAAGATATTTGAACTCCGCCAACAAGAATCTTGATGAACTCTTGAAAGAATGAATTAAATCATAAAGAACCACCATGAAGAACTCCGGTAACGTAAGTATGATGAGATAGAAATGAAGGATGAAAGAATAATATGAGCCTTCCGATGATTTCGATGGGGATTCCGACGAAATGGCCGAGGAAATTGAACTCTGGGAAAAGAAAAGATGAAAAACACTTGGAACTAGAATTTATTCATTAAGAACAAACTCCGAAGGAAGGGATTAATCACTTGGATGAAATAAGAATAAGATTTATTGTATGCTTATCCTTCATCAAATTAAATTGATGACAAGCAATGGATTTGCATATTACTTATTCTTGTTGAAAAAGAATTGAGAAGTGACACATAGCAAACTTGAGAAGGTCTTCATGAACCACCGATAGGATTGAAAAGAACGAACGAATAAAAATGATAATCAAGGAAAAAGAATCTGAAAGAACCACCATTAGAATTCGGAAATGACTGACGAAAGAGAATGAAACACCGGGAAGGATTAGAAGAACCAATATGCTCGAGGGGATTTAGATGCAAAAGGACAAAGAGATCATGAGCTGATTAAAGAACACTTGAAGGAAGCACCGAAATAATTGGAGGATGATAGCTGGAATGATGGCCTCCGGTGAAAAGAAAAAGAAAACAACTCCTAAAATACTCCGGATGGATGAGAAAAGGAATATCTGACAAATGGAATAAATCGAGAGGATAACATGAAGCTAGAATGAAGAAACTTCGGGAGAACAGGCAAGATTGAGAGGAAAAACTCTTCTTCGATCTTCAAATGACGACGAGAAACAGCACCAAAATTACTGAGATACTCCGGGAGAATGAAAAGCGAAGGGGTTGAGCTAATAATGAAATGATTTGAAATCGATCTTGGAAAAGATCTGACTGATGAAAATCATACTTATGTCACACTTTGAAAAGAATTTGAGAATAACTCCGGGGAAAATTAGAAAAGTTAGGTAAGATCCTGGAAAAAGACCTGTGGGTTAGGGCCCACTAGAATAGAACACCGTTGAAAAGGATTGTTGAACAGATAGATGATGCACCGGAACGATTGAAATATTTGAATGAGGTGACAACCTCAAATTAATTGGAGCACTGACGAATCTCCTGAGATGTCTTGAATACTCCGGAAGGATAAACTAGCGAGAGGCGAACGAACAAGGAGAACACTTGAACCAGGGAAAAGAAGGTAATCACTCGAAAACTTGAATTGAATCCACCGGAGAAGAGATGGAGAATTCCGCACAAAACAAGAATTCACCGGTTGAAATAATTGACGAAAGGCTGAAGAGGCTCCACACAAATGAAATTGATGGTCGAAAGAGACTTACACTCCAGGAAGAAAAAAAAAGGGTTGGAGGGCGGGTAAACAAAGGCAACTTGAAAGGGGGACCGATGAATATGTTGAAGAGAAAACACCGGTTGAAATCATTGAGAAAAGAAGGCAAAGACTTCGCACGAGTAGGATGGATACTCGACTACGGACTCCGGTTTCGAGAAGAAGAAGGGTGGGTGGGTGGGAAAAGAAAACAACTGAGGATTGAACTCAATGATGAAGAGGCTCGAATCAACTTGACGAGAAATGCACCGGATGAAAAGAGCTGAGTGCCAACGATCGGAAAACCAACTGCGTGATCCTAAGGAAAAATTTGAAGGGGAAGAGAAGTAATTCAAAACACCTACGTCAAGATTTCTCACCAGGGCGACGAAGGGGCTGAGGAGTAAAAAGAATTCCTACTTCGATATAACTAGACTCCGAAAACAGTTTTGTTCTAGACTCAACAATGGCCAAACTACACGATCAAACAAGGGGGGCTCCTAAGGTCGGTCGAGGCTCTGATACCAACTTGTCACGCCCAATATGCAACCCTATCCAAAAGGAACTCGAAGGTCCCACCAAGGATAGACCCTCATATTGAAACGCTTTTGCAAGGTGGATATCATTACATCAACATTACATAATAGATGGGGATACATACAAGAGGGAAACAATGCCACACGCATACAACATCACCGTACATAAGAGCATCATCCGACTACGGATGGAAATCAAACAGAAACTCAAACGACATCCTCCCTGCTAGCCCAGGCTGCCGACCTGGAACCTATCCCCTAATCGAAGAAGCAGAAGAAGAGCTCAACGCAAGCAAGCATCGCTCTCGCGTCATGATCATCGCATAACCTATACCTGCAACTGTTGTTGTAGTAATCTGTGAGCCACTAGGACTCAGCAATCCCATTACCATGGGTATCAAGACTAGCAAAGCTTAAAGGGAAAGGAAGGAGTAAAGTGGTGAGGTTGCAGCAGCGACTAAGCATATATGGTGGCGAACATACGCAAATAAGAGCGAGAAGAGAACAAGCGGAACGGTCGTGAAGCTAGCAATGATCAAGAAGTGATCCTGAACTCCTACTTACGTCAATCATAACCCATAAACCGTGTTCACTTCCCGGACTCCGCCGAAAAGAGACCATCACGGCTACACACACGGTTGATGTGTTTCAATTCGGATCTGGTGTCAAGTTATGTACAACCGGACATTAACAAATTCCCATCTGCCTATAACCGCAGGCACGACTTTCGAAAGATTATACCCTGCAGGGGTGTCCCAACTTAGCCCATGATAAGCTCTCGTGATCAACGAAGGATATACCTTTTCCCAGGAAGACCCGATCATACTCGGAATACCGGTTTACAAGACATTTCAACAATGGTAAAACAAGACCAGCAAGACCGCCCGATGCGCCGACAATCCCGATAGGAGCTGCACATATCTCGTTCTCAGGGCAACACTGGATGAACACTACGTACAACTAAAACCAGACCTTGAGTTTCCCCGAGGTGGCGCTGCAAGTGGCTCTGGTTCGGACCAACACTTAGACAAGCATTGGCCCGGGGGCGGGCTATAATAAAGATGACCCTTGGGTTAATTACTCCCAAGGGAAATGTAGGTGGTGGTGAGGCAAATGGTAAAACCAATGTTGGGCCTTGCTGGAGGAGTTTTATTCAAAGCGAACTATCAAGGGGGTCCCATAAATCACCCAACCGCGTAAGGAACGCAAAATCCGGGAACATAACACCGGTATGACGGAAACTAGGGCGGCAAGAGTGGAACAAAACACCAGGCATAAGGCCGAGCCTTCCACCCTTTACCAAATATATAGATGCATTAATAATAATATAAGAGATATTGTAATATCCCAACATAATCCTGTCCACCATGGAGTAATCTTCAACTTCATTTGCAACTAGCAACGCTATAAGAGGGCTGAGCAAAGCGGTAACATAGCCAAGAAACGGTTTGCTCGGAAGAGTGTCAAATTTTATAGGTTCATGCCAATTTGGGAGGCTTGATGAGCAAAAGATAGGTAGCGCAGCAAAGCGATAGAATGAAGCAACTAGCATAGCAATGATAGTAGTGAGATCCAGGGTAGCGGTCATCTTGCTTGAAATCCCGCAAGGAAGAAGAATGAGTCCATGAAGAAGACGAACGGATGAAGCCGAACCAAGCGTAGACGAACAAGTCCTCACGATCGCAACGGAAACAGGAACTATCGAGAAGAAGCACACATCATAGTAAACACACCACACATGAACAAGGCATGATGCACAACAAGCATGATGCATGAAAAAACTACATGAAGCTACTCATGGCAAGAGATGATGCAAACAAGAGCTACACATCAAGGCAAGTTTAAGTGAGGTCGGGAACAACATATAACAATTCCGGTAAGTCCTGATATGCATATTTCGAAATTGGTCCAGATCTGAATAAACCTTATGTTCAAGTTGTTAAGCAGCAAGTTAAGATGCACCAAGATGATCTACACGAGATTGTAGTCAAGTTACATATAAAGTTCGTTTAGTTCGGAGCTATGGCCTAGAAGATATGAGCAACACAAGTTAAACATGGCATTGATGCCAAATGCACCCAAACATCAAGCAAACACCTCAAAACATGAATGCAACATGATAATATGAAACTATATGCAAAATTAAGCAAGTTTCATATAGAGCACACTCAAAACGGAGCAACGGTTCAACACAAACACTATACAAGTTATAGCAACAATCTGTCCAAAACAGCAACTAGGCATATTGCAAGCATCAAAACCACATGCTACAGCACCTCAACATAATAACAAAAGGCATGGGCATGATGTACAGGTAAAGTATAACAAAACATGAACACTGAGCTATCTCTAGAAAACACTAGAACATGCTCCAAACCACATGGCAAGATGGCAAATAATATCAGTTTCAGACTTTGTAGAAATAACATCAGGTTGCAATGTTTAGAGCTATCAAACAACATGTTCTAGGAACTTATCATGGCAAACAAAGGTATGGCATGAATCTACTAAATGCATAGAACAAAAGTCCTTTACTGACCATGAGCCAAAAAGGATCAGAAGAAATGACGGCACCCATGTAAACATAGCAAGTTATAATACAGATTCATACATGGCAGGAACAGAATTATGAAGGCATGTTGATGAGCTTGTACCACTCACCACAGAGCAATACATGGCATGGAATGGAAACCAACAGTAAGAAGACATATTTTTGAAGCTAAGCATGGCAAGAGCAAGTTCATAGGGTACATGGATCACTAACAACAATCATGGCAACAACTGAACTTAATGTTAATAGGCTGACAGCAATATTATTTAGCAACTTTGGAGCAAGATATCAACAAGCTACAGAAAGCTATAATTGCAACCAGGGGCATGAATAGATAGAGCATAAAATGTATAACAAAACACCCTGAGTGAACATCTCCAGATTATGCATAGAATGATTTGTAGAAGCAGGTTTACATAGCATCACGAAATAACAGAAACAACCTAGCAAAACAGTAACAGCAAGTTCCCTACTTAACAAGCTCGATTCACTCACCACAAGTCATTACATGACAAGATAAGCATAGCAACAGCAAGAAGACATGTTTATGAAACAAACCAAGGCAAGAAGAAGGTCATAGCATGCAAGGATCAACTACAACAACCTTGGCAAAATTGAATAACATGTAAATAATCTGCCAGGAAACATTTTGTAGCAACAGTAGAGCAAGCAAATGACATGCTAGACTACTCCATAATTGCAAACAGGGGCATTAATGGATAGATAATAACCATATGTTCAAAACATCCTTACTGAAGTATCTCAAAATAAGCATGGATCACTCTGTAGCATCATGTCTACATGGCATCAAAATAACAGCAGAACAGGGACTAAAATCAGCAACATAACGAAGCCTAGTTTGCATACTTGTGCTAGTCACCCCATTGATCAGAAAAATACATGGCATACACCTCTGTAAAGATGGAATGACATAGATCAAAACACATGTAGACATCAACCTCATAGGATGCACACATCAAACATGGCAAAAATGACAAATGAGCATGTTCTGTTAACAGACAGCAGAAAACATTATGAAGCACTCTTTCAATGATGATTCGGGCATCAAGCTGAGCTCAAATGAAAATGATACAATGTAATGAAATGATGTACTCGTCGAGGCAAACAATTTGACATATTACACGCACTAAACGGAGCTACAGGTGCAGAGATATGATGCGATGAACATGGCATGAGAATGTCAAAATAATTCGGGACTTAGTGATTTCCGGGGTCAACCTTCGAGGGCTGGATCTGGATCTGGATCGAGGCGGGGCCGGGCTCGCCGGAGCAGGGCGCCGGAGTGGAAGGAGACGACGGGGCCGGCGGATCCGGGGCTGGGGAAGGCCGGGGAGGCGGCGCCGTCGACGAGGGGCGGCGGGGCGGAGCTTCTCTGGCGGCGGCGCGGCCGGGAGCCGGCGGAGGGCTCGAGGACGCGGGGCGCTCGTCCCCGGTCGCGCGGGAG
>NC_057804.1:354201060-354248853 GCF_018294505.1 Triticum aestivum | reverse complement strand
AGGGCCCCGCGCGGGCCTGGGCGGGCCGCGGCGGCGGCGGGTGGCGGTGTGCCACGTGGAAGGCGCGGGCTGGACGGGAGCGGCGGCTGGACGTGTCCAGCCGTCGGCGGACATGTCCGGTGGCGCGGAAGGGATGGATCTAGGGTTTCGGGGGTTTGGACTGCGAAATTTTCGGGGGAGGGCATATTTGTAGGTAGAGGGAGCTAGGAGAGTCCAAATGCGCAGCGGTTTTCGGCCACGCGATCGTGATCGAACGACCGAGAGCATGGAGGGAGTTTGTTGGGTTTTGGGCCAGTTTGGAAGGGGTGTTGGTCTGCAAAGAGAAAGGGGCTTTACGGTTACCCGGTTAACCGTTGGAGTACCAAACGAACTCCAAATGGCATGAAACTTGACAGGCGGTCTACCGGTGGTATACCAAGGCCACTTGGCAAACCTCGGTCCATTCTGAGAAAGTTTAACACCCGCACACGAAACAAGGTCTGAGAGGGGCGATGGGGCACGCGCGAGAGGTCCGGACTCCGAACGGACAACGGAGAGAACCGGGAGAACCCGAATGGATGCAAGTTTTAAAAAACATGCAGATGAAATGCAGATGATGACATGGCAAAAATGCAACACGCAAGCAAATGACATGGTAACGATGGCGAATAACTGGCAGACACCTGGCGCGTCGGATCTGGGGCGTTACACTACAATATCCATTTCTTTGTGTGCGCCTCTACAATAACACGTCAATGCACTATGTTTAAAATAAATAACCAATGGCCCTAAATTATATATTACACGAGAAATATATAGGCCTAGTGGTTGATGCCGTTTTTGTGAGTGCGCCTCTACACCCGTACGATTGGTCGCGCCGTGTGAACGTCCAACTTATTGGTGCATCATCCCGAGTTATTGTCTTTTTTCTAGGGTGGACTTCACACCAGTTATTAACTGCTGACGTGTGGCCCATGTACACAGTCTCACATGACCTTCCCGGTAGCATTGTCAAAAATTAGTTGAAACTGGATACGAATGATCCCGCGGGCGGCAAAATCTCCGGCCTCCTTCTAAAATTTCCACCACCTAGTCCTTAGCATGCGAAATTCGCCTTCTGTCCTTTGTGCACGGAGAAGAACAGTTACAATACGGCCCTCATTTACATAATAGGTGGGGGCTGATTTGGTAACTTCCGATTCCCCCACCACACGGCACACCATTTTCTCTCCCCCTCCTGCAAAAATGACTAACTCCACAGCACCAGAGCATCTTACATCACATCGTCCGCACTTCATCGGCCTTTCTACCCCTCCCCTCTCGAAACCCTAGACTGCTCATCCACCAGTGTACAAGAGCCCATTCACTTCCAGCGGCGTACACCTCACTGGATCTGCTTCTGCAGCCGCATCTACCCCTCCCACCTCCCCTAGAAACAAGTAGACTGCTCATCCACCATTGTACCACAGCCCATGCAGTGTCGGCCTTGTCCACGGCACCGGATCTGCTTCGCCAGTACTCTCGTCAACCGTAGCACATCTAAAGCGGCTCCTTTGTACTCCCCACCAGAGACGCTTCGTACACAAGCCCCTGGAGCCGCCCCACTGATTCCCCCATCGATGTCCTCTAATCCTCTTCGCTGACATCTTCCTCAACCGTACTGGAGTCGCTTCGCCGACACCATCGTCAACCCTACTGGAGTAGCTTCGCCTATACCATTCTCAACCATACCGGGGCCGCTTTGCCAATGCACAAGTCCACGGCCTTCGATCCACTTCGCTGCATCCTCGTCCAACCTACCGGAGCAGCTTCTGATGCCACGTCCACGCCCGCAGGTCTGCATCATCCAAACCATCCTGAACCCAACCACCAGAGCAGCTTCATTGATGCCCTCATCCACGGCCTTAGATTCACTTCACCCACACCATAGTCCACCCTACCGGATACGCTCCACAAACACCCTACTCGACGGTTCTAGATCTCCTTACCAGACCCCGACAGCCAGCGCAGCGTCATCACCCTTACGTTTCTAACTTGATTCCCACCGTCTGGCAAGATGCCAAGCTGCCGCCACGACATAGGTACTTGTCAGCTTTAAAGCTGTCTAGCATTACCTACTAGATGTACTTCAAATATACTAGTAGGTCGTTGTTACATGTTATGCAACTGGCAAAAACTACAAGGACGATGTTTCTTCTGGATCTAACAGCTTGGCCAACCAAAATCCTGAACTGAGGTGTTGCTATGATCTTGAAAGTGCGTCTCTCTCTCGCTCTCTCTCTCTCTCTCTCTCTCTCTCTCGTATTGTTGTGTGCCGGCCAGCATGCTTTGATAGGATTTTTGATCAGTAATCCCTTTGTGCAGATAATCATTTCTACTACTGGCTGGTAAATTAGATATGTAGATGTCATACATGATACTTGCTGGAACAGAGGTAGTACATTACACAAAATCGTACGTGGCATGTAGGAATTCCAATGCATTACATTAGGCTCCCTTAGAGTACCTGCTAGTCCAGCACACAGAGTCATGGCTAGTTTATGCTACGCACACAATCGTTAATTGGTGGTTTAAATATGCGCAAGGGATATGCAATGTATTATCATGTAGAGATGTCTGAAATTAGCTGTGCAACATGCAAATAGGGTTACGCAATGAAAAAGTCCAAGATGTATGTGGAAATTTCATGGAAAATGGCAAAAAAAGAAGAGGCAGCAGCGAGCCTATACAGTGTGCTATGGTAGGTCACTCTGGCCCAGTTCTCTTGCAGGATTCTCCCATTGCAATCATCGTGAAATGTTACTTATATGTCAGTTCTATTGGCCAAGTTTCTTAGGGACAGTTATTTTGAGTTATCCTAAGAAAATAAGCACCTTTGAACATAAGCTCAAGGTAATAACCCAACCAGTTATTTTCATTGCGTGCCTTTTCAGCTTATCAGTGGTACGATCAGTGAAAAGTCTAGATTGCATTATATTTTGTCATTTTGATGTCCATATGAAAATTAATTTGACTTGCAAACATCACAAATTGAACCCAATGCAGTAATTAATATGGTAGGAAAACAAACCATAAATATTTTGTTCAAAATGCAAATTCAAAGATTCCATCTACTTGGCACAATCTACTTTGGTCAATGTCTTCCATAGAGATTCCATTGCCTAATTTAAATGAAGAACGCGTGACCTAAATTCAAATGAAGAACAATTATTTATCGAAATTCAATTGTCCAAGTGGCTGGTTATTATCGTATAGCAGCACCACCTAAAAGCATCATATAGTAGCAGTAGCTCAAAGCAACTCATTATACAACAACAGCAGCATGCAATTCATCATATACCAGCAGCAACTCATAGCAATTCATCATATAGCAACAGCAGCTCATAGCAATTCATCATATAGGAGCAGCATCTCATAACAATTCATCATATAGCAACAGCAGGAGTAGCTCATAGCATCATATAGTAGCAGCAGAAGCAGCTCATAGCAATTCATTGTATAGCGGATCAGAATGAAAATTTGGCAAAAAATCAGAGGAGATACTCACCTTTTTTGATGAGTTCATCCTTCAACAGCATCTCAAGGCCACGGCCTGGGAGGAGGGGAGGGGGAAGGAGGTGCCTTCTGCCGCAGTGTGGCATCGGCCGTAGTTGTGCGGCACCCGCCGGAGTAGTGCGTTGGATGGACCACAGTGGAGAAGCTGTTGGAGACCATGAGAATGAGGGGCGGCGCCAGAGGGAGGAGCAACCGTGGAGATTTGGCCCTACCGACCGGCCATGTATCCTAGCTGGACAGAGCATCATCGAGGACCAGGCCAGATGGGACCATTCGCGACGACTTGTTGGAGGAACCCTAGCGCTGCAAGAAGGGGATCAAGGTAGAGGGAAAGGGGAGAGGAGATGAAAGTGGGCAGGGCAATGCATGCTTGCGTGTTTGTTTTTACTTGAGGGTCAGGTGTAACGCGGCCATGAGCACTAGCATTTTGAGTGTAATATAGGCATACAACAGAGTCATTTCACTATCCCCTTCCCTTCAATTTTTAGTGAGCTTCTACCCGAAACACCCCTCACTTAGCGAAATAAGTTAAGCCCAAGCCCGTAAATCAAAATGACTTCTTTACATCTTTTACGGCTTATTTTGTCAATAAGCTCTGACAAGGGGGAATAGAACTCGCCCTTAACCTGCAATTCAATTGTGTGTGCAATGATGAATGACTCATGCCTGCTATAGTGTACATATAGGCATCATCATACATGGCATAACCTAATACATGTGCATTTCATTATAGAATCTGAAATATGCAATGTTTATGTTAGTTCATACGTTGTACATGATGTTTAAATTCCCCTTAAATCTGGTCAGTCAAGTGATGGTCTTTAAGCCTCCTTCTATCCTTCTTTTCTTAATATGTAAGATTTGCTCACACATCTTTTCGATTGCGTTTTTGTATCAGGCAGCCATACTAGGACTGTTTGCTTTGATTACTTGCTATTCTTGGCCTTAACAGAGCTTGTCAACGATTTAAGCACTAAGGGCTGCTAAAGTGGTGGCTTGTATAACTCATAGGTGACATAAAGGTTTGGCCGTACACTAAAGTAGGCTCTCCAAGAGTACCTGGAGATCCAGTTCGAAGGTATGTCTAGTTTTTACATAGTGCACACATAGTAAATGCTCATTTCATTTTGTGCAAGAGATGTGGCATGTTTCATTATGTGGTATTGTTTTTTTATAATATCATCCTTTTTTGTTGTTCACGGACTAGAAAGTATGCATATTATGCTCATTTCATTGTGTGCAAGTGATGTGGCATGCTTCATTATGTGGTGTTGTTTTGTTATAATATCATCCTTTCTTGTTGTTCACATACTAGAAAGTATGCATATTTATCTTCCAAGGAGACCAATAACTAGTTTGTGTCACCTTGCAGAGGGGGTGCAATGAAGATAAGATTGAGGATTTCCATGTACAAGATGTTAGGAAGGAGCCTTGCAACAAAAGAAGGAGCAGCACTGAGCCTGTTCAACCAATTAAGGTAAGTCACGCTGTATTACAATTACCAGGACATCCTATTTGTCTGACATTGTGCTTGCGTAGGGTTCTTCACCTGTAACCTAGTCATTGGGCCATTTATTAAAAAACCCTCCACTCACTACTATATGATGTTCTAAATTTTTTGTAACTCAGATGTATGTAAACACATTTTAATGTGTATGTTCACTCATTACGGATGTAGCTACTTTTAAATATCTAAAACATCTTATAGTAGTGAACACTGTGAAACTTCTTCCTCCCATGGTAGAGTTGTCTATGTCATAACCAAATGCATATTCACATCATTAGCCTCCCTATCATTACTAGGATATTGATTACATACTAGTCGAGATACTTAATGGGGGGAAAACAATATTACATTACTTGTTCCTTTATATAGTAAATGTAGCTATGCCATGGATGTTACTGAGGCGTGTATGTATGCATGCTGCCAACTCAACAGTTCAATTGCTTGTTTGTTTCAGGCATAGTTAAATTGCTTTTTTCAATTGCTTTATTTGTCCTCAGTTAATGAGATGGCCAAACAATGATGGCCGATGTTGGGTACTTGTATAACTATTAGTTGACATAATTAAAGGCCTTACCATTTAATTACTCTGGCCAAGTGTGCCAGAAGCTTTGAAGCCTATTAACCAACTATTATTGCATGAGGCTCACAATCTAGTTTATACTAGGCTAATGATTGCATAGTTTTGCTTGCTGTAGTAGGTTTGTATGAATCCCTTTATTGTTCATTATGCTCCCTAAGAATTTAACTGAGCTACAGAATGGCCAACTGCTTGCTTATACACAACATGTTGTCTAAATTTGTAACCTGTCTGTGTTTTGGATTTGCCCCAACATCATGCTCCTTTGGTTAGCTAAGAGAGATTTCTGTATGCGAGCTAAACAGACTACCATTTTTATAATTTTTGAAAATATCACATGCTTATGCTTCATGACGTGTAACATTATTGTTAGTCATGTTTTGCCATGCACAAAATAGTCTGTCTTGCTCGATTCACTGTTGTAACTATATATTTTCCCTAGTCATGTGTACTTATAGAAAGATTTTAGGATGAAGTGACATCAACACAAAGATTTGCGAGCAGTGCGGCATGGCCGTTACCAAATGATTATAGATTGGAATTGGAATGTGCTGATGTTCTTGAGCATCACCTAGAGGTGGCAAGACAACGTGTACAAGATTCTGACCATGCAATCAACAAGTTGAGACTGGACTTGCAGGTATTAGATGCAGGAGTCAAGAAAATGAAACGAGAGACTGAGGTAACCATAAAGGAATTGGATATTTTGCAGACTGAAATTTGTGCTCTCTGTATCCAGCCAATCCTATTTTCTGAAGAGATTATAGTTCAAATGTAAGTTATGTTGATGCGCGTCCATGATGTATGAGTTGTATTTTCCCAGTGTATGTAATTTGTTGTTTGTGTATGCTTTATTATCACTGGTGTCGAACCATAATGCCCAGTGGGTATAATCGGCTGCAATTTCTTTATTGTATAGTGTAGGATTATTCTACGTTTCTATGCCTTAGTCTCTTTATTGTATAGTGTATGTTTTTAAGATGTGATAGTATAGAGTAGGATAATTCTTTGAATATGCTATATCGTTCAAACGGGGGCCAACTCACCCAAACATTGTAGTGACCATGGCCCTCCATGGGTTGTACAATCCATGGGCCATGTACGGGACGTATGATCCATGGCCTTCTATGGCCGTCGGATCCATGGCCCTTATATGGGTCATTGGATCCGTGGGCCTTCTATGGGCCATCGGTTCCATGGGCCTTTCTACGGGCCATATAATCGTTCAAACATGGGTCGTACCATTTGTGGACTAATAACGGTCCGCCAAATGGGCCATAAACGGGCTAGATTGGAAGTCGTGTGTTTTATGGCACAACCGTAACGGGCCGTTAGTAGGCCGTATTTGATGACTCTATGAAAACAACCCAATGGGTTAACGGGCCACAAATAGGCCGACTGTAACCACGGGATGAACTTGTCCCACAAGCGGGACAGGCCAGTAACGGACCACAAGTAATCGAATTTTGGAAATGAGCCCAAGAATAAATGGGCCCTTAGAAGGCCGAAAGTTAACACGGGATGGAAACGGCCGACGGAATAGTGGGCTGTTAATGGGTATAAATCGATACACTGTTCAGTACGGGCCAGTTTCTTCTCGGGCCTTTAGTAGGCCCATAGTTACAAAGGGCTCCTATGGGACGAAAGACTTCATGGGCTGCACATGGGCCGGAAGTTACAACGGGCTGGGATTATATTGGATGGCCCAGATGACGCTACTGTGCCAAACTCAGGTAGGTCGTAATGGGTCGTGACTTCATGGGATGTAAATGGGTTGTATGCTAACAGGCCGTTAACAAGCTTTCCGTGCACCGGCCCGCTTCCTTTTGACCAAGTCAAACGGGCCGGCCTTTTCACCGGAATGGGCCTCTGTTGGGCCATCCCATGTGTCGAGTATCATAGGCTCCTACGGTCCAATGAGTGGATGACATCTGTCCCAACGGTGAGCCGACACGTGGTTCCTCTGGCCAATGAGAAATTTACACATGGAAAATCCCTATATGTCTTGGCTATTAGCGGGTTATCGGATCGAAAACTGACCCGATAGCTTAACGGCGACCCTTTACGATGGATTCCACGTGTCGATCACCCTTGACGAAAGCACTTCCATGACGAGCGATTTATCATCATGGAATTGGACACTTTCGTGATGATAATTTTGGTAATGTCATGGAACACTACTACGACAGCACATGTATGACTATCTTGATTCTGTCATAAAATCATCATGGATATACATGCATGACAGAAAACATGACCTACCATGACAAACACGTATCATCATGGAAGTGTATTTTTTTGTAGTGTGGCCACAAGGCCTTGCGAGCGTTTCGCCAGGTTTGTCAACAGCCCCCACTACATGTTCGTTGTGGTGGACATCACCAATGATGTAAAGGTGCTCAAGAATTCGGGCCTCGCCTGCCAGAATCTTGTCGACATCCACGACATACAAGATCTAGGGCAGCAACAAGCATGAGAAGGACTCACTAGTTCACCTCACCGAGGCCATCATCGATCCCTACTACAGAGACATGAAGGATTCCTGCAACAAGGACAAGCATGCCTGGCACTCGGCCTGGATGGAGAAACTCGACATAGCTCACGTTGTGTATGCGGCCAAGGAGGCATACACGAGCTCTGAGATGTATAGGCGGATCGTTGACATGAGGAAGTGCCTACTTCCCTAAAACGGCCGGCGATCCAGCCGGAAGCAAAGCAATGGCAAGCGTCGTTGCAACAAGAAGTAGATGATTAGATGCTCGTTTCTCCTAGTTTAGTATGCATGTAATTGCTTACTTTGGTGTGTGGAAATGTTATGTGTGTAGTCACTTGTGTAATGTATGCTTAATTTGGTTTTGCAATGCTATCTTTTTAAGTATATATGTTGATGCTCTATAGACAGAGCGTAGATGTTGTGCGGACGGAGCAAATCACATCGCACACGGACTAGACAATGGAACCCGTCGGTGATGATTTCATCCATCACTGACAATTGTATACCGGCAATCATTTACTCACAACACACATGGCTTTTTAACAGGAATCGTCTGGTCCTCCTACACATTTTCGATTACAGACCTATTTGCCGCGTATCACACACATCTTGTTAGGTTCAACCATTTCTATTCTCTTCCCTAATTGAAAACAGTTCATTCAAGTGAACTGTATATCGTATACCACACACCTTGATCTGACTGACCGTTTCTATTGATTTCCCTAATAGCAAACGGTTCATCGGAGCAGACTGTATGCCGTATATCGGACACACATTGATACGGCTGCCCATTTTGATTGTTCTGTCTAATTGCAAACATTTCGTATGGATCAACCGTATGCCTAGCATCACACAAGCAACTAAAATCTGAACTGTGTTTGATGTATCCACCATCACAAACGCTTTGCACCTTTTTTGATGGTTTTTTACATCACCGTTTTCGATTAATGCATCACACATAGTTTCGTCAAAGGGTCTCTGATCGTAGTGTCACGTTAGTAGCATCATGCAGTAGTGCATGGTGATACGATACCGGGGGACCTCCCCCAAGCTTGGCACAAGCCAAGGGTGGTGCCCATACCCATGTACACAAGTCTACTTCTTTGGTGCTGGTGGTGGTCATGAAGTGGTAGGCTTGTCCTCCGGCTTCCAGGGCATAGGCTCCCCACCATAAAAAGATGAACGTGTCTCCAGGGTCCTGAAATTTGCAGCTAAACTCATACCTTTAAACCTGGCTTCATACTCAAAGTTCTGATTTTGCAAATCATTGATTTCGGCCAGAAAGAAATTGATCATGTCATTGACCTTGAAGATGGCATCTCCAATCTCGTTTCTATTCATCTTGTGCTCATGGGTGAATTCCGTGATCATGGAGTGGTTGGCATTCAATCCACGCTCCACCATGCCCTGGCACTTGAAGACTCCTGTTCCACCGCTTCCAGCATGGCCTACTCATTCCGGTCTTCTTAGGTCCTTGAACGTCCCAGATGTGAAGCACCCCCTCATGCATCTCGATCTCCTAGGGGTGTTTCATCACCTCCAGAAGGTAAGGGTTGATGATCTTCTCATAGAACTTGTTCTTGGATGAGCTTGGAGGCGCCATCGCGATCTAGATCTGTTAGAAATACAGCCCGAAACAAGAACAGAAGAATCTTGTGATATGGTGGTCAAAACATCAGGGAGTATATATATGAATTTTGTTGTGCAGGACAAGAAATGTGGAAGAAAAACGGAGTCGGGAAATTCCACTAGGGAGGCACAGGCCAGGTAGGTGTGCCAAGGGGGGGTAAGGTGCCTCCCCCTGGCTTGTCGCTCCCTCGTGCACTTTTCTTCTGTTTATTATTTTTCTAATTTTTTATATATTCTGAAATGAACAAAAAGTGCTTTTATGGAACTTTTGAAGTCAGTTTACTTACCGTACGACATACATACTCCATTTTCAGGGTTCTGGTGTGTTCCGGAAGATTTCCCTATGTGCTCTTCCATGTCATAGTTTGAATAATATTAGTTTCAACATTAATGTGTGTACTTGAAATATAATGTTTAATTCTTTGCCCATTAACCACCCTTAGATTAGTGCCTTCGGTGTTGTTTATGTTGATAGCTCCAAAGAGGTAAACTTCTTCGATGATATATGGTCCTTCTCATTTAGAGTGAAGCTTTCCTGCAAAGTATCTTAAACATGAGTTGTATAATAAAAATTGATCACCTACTTTGAATTCCTGTTTTTGAATTCTTTTATCATGCCATCCTTTAACTTTTTTTAAATAACTTGGAATTTCGATAAGCTTGTGTCCCCATTCATCTAGAGAACTAATATTAACCTATTTTTACCAGCAAGTTTGAAATCACAATTAAGTTCTTTAATTTACCAATAAGCTTTATTTTCTAACTCAAGAGACAAATGACATGCTTTTTCATAGTCCATATTATATGGAGACATACCCATAGGATTTTTTATAAGCAGTTATGTATGCCCATAATGCATCGTCAAGTTCCTTAGAACAATTATTTCTAGATCTATTAACGGTCTTTTGCACAATCAACTTTATTTCTCTATTACTCAATTCAACTTGACCACTAGACTGAGGATGCTATGGTGATGCAATGATTAACATCACATTCACCATGGAGTTTACGGAATGCACCATGATTAAAATGTGAATCACCATCAGTCATTAAAATCTAGGAACTCCAAACCTTGGAAAAATAACTTATTTAAGCATTTCAATAGATGTGTTATGATCAGCACTACTAGTTGGAATAGCTTCTACCCACTTAGTAACGTAATCATGTAACATCCCAATTATCAATTTGGATGTTATACATAGATCATCATATGCATATCATATTTATTTTGCATTTTGGTTGAGATCCTAGAAATCTTAAGCAACTCAAGGACCCACGAAGAGAGTTGGAGGTTTCACAAAATTCATATTTGAGTTTTATTCAAATTTGAAGAAAGGATCAATTTGATTTTTATTATTTTTATCTCCAAATATTTCCAATATTAAAAATAAATTAGAGAAGATAACATGACTTCTTAAAATTAAAAGAAATATTGGAGAAAGAATTTTAAAAATCAAATAATGATTTTTCTGGTATTTTATTTGCTATTTTATTTGAATTAGAAAAAATATGCATTTTTGAAAATTGCATTTTTAGGCCAGAAAACTGTTCACTTTATTCTAAATATTCTATTTAGATGGTGAAAATTGTTTTTGGCATTTTTAGAATTTCTATTAAATTTTATTAGGACTTTTTTCTTTTCGGGCGAAATTATTTAAAAAAAAAGTTCCCCGGACCGCACTAGGCCAAAGGCCCAGCCGGCCCGTCAGCGTCGCCGCCTCCCAGCGCGTGGCCGAGCTGGACTCCCGCTAGAGTCCAAGCCACCGCCGACATGGCCTCCAACCCCCTCCCCAAGCAGCCGCCGCCCCCTCCCCTTTATATAGCGAGCCCGGGGCCCCCTCGTGACCCCAAGCAGCTCGCCGCCGACGCCGCACCTCCCGCCGCCGATGCCGCGCTGCCTCACCGCCGCCACCCGCCGCTGCCCCGTAGCCGCCTGCCGCCGCCACCGCCGTGGATCTCGCCAGAAACCGCCGACGTTGACCGGTCGTTTTTTTCAGTTAACCCCAGTTTTTTGTTTAGTTTCTGGTATATTTTCTGGGATCGGTTTTTCGTCGGTTTATTTATTTAGCCAATGTTCGTCCCTTCGTTCGTTTTAACGAACGCTTTTCGCCGGATAGGTTTAGACAACGAACGTTCTTTCTTTAGTCTTTTCTTTTTATTTTATTTTTGGCCAGGGACATATCCGCGATTATTTTATCGCGATTCAGCCCTAAATTTCAAACTAGTATAACTTTTACTCGTTTATCCAAATTAGATGAAACCAACGCCAAAATCTACGTCTCAAAGCCCTCTTTCCAGTTAATCAACTTGAACATGATTTTGGTACTGTAAAATTTGATTCTAGTCCAGATTAGTAAACGATCTTGATTTGTTCGTATTTTTAGTTTCGTTGCTCCATTTGAGTTGAATCTTTTTGCAAACCGTAGCTAATCACATGTAATTTCTGTTAAGATCTAATTCACATGTTAATAATGCTGTTAGGTTTTGACTCTTGTTAGTTTAAGCCGTTGCTTGTTTCGTGTTTGATTTAGATCTTTTCTCGAGTTTTCTTGTGTTTTGTTTGAGTGATTGCTTATGTATGCTATTGTTTGTCTATGCTAGATTACCCGACGTGTGAAGCTTATTACTACGAATCTCTAGAGTTTGCAGATCGTCAACAAGGCAAGTTACACTTTGATCATACTCTTTTATACCCAGTTTTACTATGCATTAGTTCTGCTCCACAAATATTTGCATTGGTAGGATTGGGAATATGTGGTTTTGGCTGTAGTGTTTGAGGTAGGAAACTAATACCTTAGTATCACCCCGGAATATACATCATGCTTATTATTGCTTAGCCATGCTCGTAGACGGGGGATTGGCTCGTTATTCACACATGGAAGTTTGAGAGTTATTTTAATTGAATAACATTAAGGTGGCAACTTTAATACACATCTCGGTGGATTGGTTGAGGCACCTGGAGTACCCAGTGTTGTCTATTTTGGAAATCCCGGAGTACCCGCCTGATTATCCTATGGAATGCCACCCAGGCTCAAAGGTATCATAAGAATATTCATGCTAGAAACTTCCGTGTGCAGCTACAAGCCATTATGGGCTATGGCATAGTTGAGTAAGTTGCGTGAGCTCTTGAAGAGGTAGACTAGCAGATGTAGAGGGTTGTAGGTGGTACTGTCTACCTGGAGTAGAGAGTTAATGCTTCAGAAAGGCTATGTCTCGATCATCCGATCATGGATGCGGTCGAGTCTTGTGGGGAAAGTCCGCAAACCTCTCCAGATTGTATAAACTAATCATGGTTAGTCGTGTCCCTGGTTATGGACATCTTGAGTATCTAGTACTTTAATCTGTTGATGTGATCTCATCACGATACTTGAATTAACTATGCTGATGGGTTAATGATGATATTTTTAATTGGGATCTGAGTTGGACGAACCTTCTCAAATAATGGACAACATGGGAGTAGCTAAATAAATTTATTCCTTTGTTGTAGGGAAAAACTAGCTTTATGCAAAACCATGAAACTTACAGCCTCCACCAGCCAAATATTACATGCAGATGTAGTTCTTGCATTATCATTCCTTTACAGTGTAACTATGCCAACAAATTCCATGTGCTAACCCGTTTCGGGCTGCAACGTCTTATGTTGCAGACTACTCAGACGATGAATAAGGTGCAATAGGTCGTTGTTTTGCACTCAGCTATGCCACTGGAGTTGGTGTACTCATTTACCTTTGAAGCCTTCTGCTGTTATCTAGTTTAGATGGCCTTCAGCCATGATTTCTTTATTTAACAATACTCTTTATGGGGACTCGATGTAATAAGTGTGTGATTGAAACTCTGTAATAATTCCTCAAGTACTATGCGTGTCAGCATTACCGATCCAGGGATGACACTGATGCACAGAGACTTGAACGTTTGAGGTCTGGTCGCTACAAGATGGTATCAGAGCACACGCTGACTGTAGGACACGACCACTAGAATGAGCCACATGATTTCTCTTCTCTACTCATTTCTAACTCTTCTCCCTTTCTACTCTATAGATGGTGGATCCCAGGAACAAGTTCACTCAGTCGGATGACGACACCCCTTTTGGAAAGCACTTGAAGGAAGTCACTAAGTATCTGAACATCGGATTACCAAGCTTCATGGGGACTTTCTCTACATCTGTACCGGAAGAGGAGCGGTGGAAGATCAAAGTATGGATACCTGGGAGGACCTTTGCGCCAACCACGGAGCCTATTGATTTCTACCTGGATGCACCAAGCTGGATTATTGGAAAGAGCATGGCCGCACATATCACCTTTGGACGCATATGTGAGGTGTATCACAACAAGCTGGAGAATACCGTCTACCAGATATGTGGCCGCTGAGATGAAAAATGGGACATGATTCGTACCAGGAGGGATGGATCAATTGCATCTTACATTCAAGAGATGGGAGATCATATTCATCGACAGGAGAATCAGCAAACTATCCACATGAAGAGGATCAAAAAACTGGTGTGGAGAAACAACGAGCCAGAAGAGGAGATCAAGTCTACTCGCGATGGATACGAGGAGGAGATTGCTATATTGGTAAAAAAGAATGACGACCTGACAAGGAAGCATGGAGTATTCATGGGAGACCCCGCGCCAAAGAAGGACAACCAGCCAGTAGACTACATCATCCTCAACCACACCGACTCCGACCCTGATAGCGAAGATGACTACGTTGATGAAGCTGGAGCAGATATTATGGAGTCTTCTTCTGATGAAAATTTCTAGACGACCACCATTGTAATTAGTAGTATTTTCCCTCCAAGTAGTTGCAATGATCGAGTTAGTAGTTATAGGTTAGATCGTTTTTGTGTGACTTGTGTGCTATTGATTGAAGTGAAATTTATTGTGTTTGTCTCATGAGCATTATGGGTAGTGAATCTCTCTTAGACACCTACTCTATTCTGTTTTCTCACCCCTTCTAAACCCATCAGATGCCTCCGAGACGTGACAATAGATTTGCCTTCCCACCGGAACTCACTCAGTTGATCCAATAGCACAATACCTTGATGCAACTTTTAGTCCAGAATCAGAACCACGGCAGCAACAACAACAACAACAACAACCCACCACCACCACCTCTTGTTGATCACCTAGATCGTTTCATAAGGTTAAATCCATCGGGGTTCTCTAGTAGCACCGAGCCGGTTATTGCAGATGATTGGCTCCATAAGATTGGAAGGGAGCTGACCACTGCAGGATGCACAGATGCGGAGAGAGTGCATTTTGCCACACATCAGCTTGATGGACCCGCAGCATCATGGTGGGATAATTTCACAGCTACTTAATCCATTGACACTGTTACATGGGATCAGTTTTAGCATGCTTTCTGCACTGTCCATGTTTCAGCTGGAGCTATGAGCATGAAGAAGCACGAGTTTTGCAACTTGCACCAAGGAGGACGTACAGTGGGCCAGTATGTGGATGAGTTTAGTAAGTTAGCACGCTATGCCCTTGATGACGTAGCTACGTGTGCCGCTAAGCAGGAGAAGTTTCTGGAAGGACTGAATGATGAGTTGAGCATGCAGTTGATGGTGGCAACATTCAACAACTACCAGGAGTTGGTAGATAGGGCTCTTATGATTGAAGGCAAGCAGCAACAGGCTGATAATCACAAGAGGAAGTATGGACAGGGGAGGTACACTTCAGGAGCTCAGGAGAAGCCTCGCTATTCCCCGTACTCGAGAGGACATACCCACAACCATGGAGGCCATAACCATGGAGGACACACGCACAATGGAGCAAGTTTGCACAACCATAGTAGCACCAGGAATGGCAATGGGAATGGAGGAAGCAGCAGCCAGAACGGTTCCAACCCTTCAACACCAGCCAAGAGGGATTTCAGCCACAATACTTGTCTCAAGTGCCAGAAGACTGGACAATATGCCACTGAATGTCCTGAAGCAAAGAATAGAAATGGAAATGGGAGTTCTGCCAAGAAGCCCAACCCCTTCACCAAAGGTTAGGTGAACCACATCAGCGTGGAGGAGATTGAGGATCAACCTGACACATTTGTCGGTAAGTTCTTGATTAATGCATTTACCGCACTAGTTTTTTTATACTGGTGCATCGCATTCATACATATCAAGGGGATCTGTGGATAAGTATAACATGCCAACCCAAGCTCTTAGGTCACCCATGTCAGTAACTTCGCCAGGAGCAGAGTATATGGCCATCCTATGGTGTGATCGGTTACCCTTGAGGACTGGTAACTATGTGTTTCCCTCGGACCTAATAATTTTGGAGTCACAAGGATTGGATATAATATTAGGCATGGATTGGTTATCAAAGTATGGAGGGAACATTGATTGTGCTAGTAAGTCGATATTCCTCACCACCCCAGAAGGAAGAACGATCAAGTATGTATCCCGACATGTGTCGAAGAGGACTCAGGTGAATTCTTTATCAAGAGTTGTACAGGAGGAAGTACCAGTGGTGAAGGATTACCTCGACATATTTTTGGAGGAGTTGCGAGGCATGCCACCAGATCGAGAGATAGAGTTTTTGATTGAGCTATTGGCAGGCACCGGGCCAATATCAAAGAGACCGTATCAGATGCCCGCAAAGGATTTGGAAGAAATTAAGAAGCAAATTAAGGAGTTACTGGATAAAGGTTAAATTTGACCAAGTTCAACACCTTGGGGAGCCCCAGTGCTTCTAGTGGAGAAGAAGGATGGATCATTAAGGATGGTTGTTGATTATCGTGCGTTGAATGAGGTGACAATCAAAAACAAATACCCTTTGTCGATGATCAATGATTTGTTTGACCAGTTGCAAGGAGCTAAAGTTTTCTCTACGATTGATCTCCGATCAGGTTATCACCAGTTGAAGATTCTAGAGCAGGATATACCTAAGACTGCTTTTACCACAAGGTACGGGCTATATGAGTATACCATTATGTCATTTGGTCTGACTAATGCACCTGCCTATTTCATGAACATGATGAACAAGGTGTTTATGGAGTTTTTGGATAAGTTCGTCGTGGTTTTCATTGATGATATATTGGTGTACTCGAAGAATGAAGAGGAGCATAAGGAGCATTTGCATTTGGTTCTTGAGAAGCTCAGAGAACATCAGTTGTATGCTAAATTCTGCAAGTGTGAGTTTTGGTTAAAGGAAGTTGGATTTCTCAGACATATTATATGTGGAGAAGGAATAGCAGTAGACCCTACCAAGGTTGTTTCTGTGACTAAATGGGTGGCACCCACATCAGTCGGTGAGATCAGGAGTTTTCTTGGACTCACAGGATATTACCGGAGGTTCATTGAGAATTTCTCCAGAATTGCAAAGCCCATGACAGAGTTGTTCAAGAAGGACACCAAGTTTAAATGGACTGAGGAGTGTGAAGCCAGTTTTCAGCTATTGAAGAAATGTTTGGTTACAGCCCCAGTGCCGATTCTTCCAGACCAACGAAAGGATTATCAAGTATATTGCGACGCTTCACGTCGAGGACTTGGAGCCGTAATTATGCAGGAAGGAAGAGTTGTTTCATATGTCTCACGAAAGCTCAAACCTCATGAGTTGAATTATTCTACGCATGATTTGGAGTTAGCAGCTGTAGTGCATGAGCTGAAGACATGGAGACATTTTCTCATCAGAAACCATTGTGAGGTATACACGAACCATAAGAGTTCGAAATATATCTTCACGCAGAAGGAGTTGAATCTCAGGCAAAGGAGATGGTTGGAGCTCATTAAGGATTATGATATGAAACTGCACTATCATCCTGGAAAGGCCAATGTAGTAGCAGATGCGTTGAGTCGCAAGAGTTTTGTTAATACGCTCATGACCAGAGGATTACCCAAGGAGTTAGCAGAGGATCTTCGCGAGCTATGTTTGGAAATAGTCCCGAGAGGTTGTGTAGCAACATTGGAAATTCAGTCCACTTTGATGGGTAGGATCAGAGAAGCCCAGAAGACTGACAAGGAGATTGCGGAGATAAAGGAAAGGATGAGCAAAGAAAAGGCTAAAGGATTTCGTGAGGATGAGCACGATACTTTATGGTTTGAGGATCGCGTATATGTGCCTAATGACCCTGAGATCAGGAAGTTGATTCTGCAGGAGGCCCATTATTCGCCGTATTCGATTCACCCAGGAAACACTAAGATGTATCTAGATTTGAAGGAACGTTTCTGGTGGACAGGAATGAAGAAGGATATTGCCGAGTATGTAGTGGTATGTGATGTATGTCAGAGAGTTAAGGCAGAGCATCAGAAGCCAGCTGGATTGCTACAGCCATTGCTGATACCCGAATGGACGTGGGATAAGCTTGGCCTGGATTTGATCACTGGATTGCCTAGGACTCGTTCAGGCTATGACTCTATTTGGGTTGTAGTCGACCGTTTGACGAAAGTAGCTCATTTCATCCCGGTGAAGACCACCTATACGAGTGCTAAGTTGGCGAAGATATGCATGACCAGGATCGTATGTCTGCATGGAGTTTCGAGGACCATTGTATCGGATAGAGGAACCCAGTTTACCTCAAAGTTCTGGAATCAGTTGCATGAGACTTTGGGTACTAGGCTAGAGTTCAATACATCCTTTCATCCACAGATAGATGGACAGACTGAGAGAGTCAATCAGATTCTGGAGGACATGTTGAGAGCTTGTGCGCTAGATTATGGATCTAGTTGGGACGACGACTTGCCATAGGCAGAGTTCTCTTAGAACAACAGCTATCAAGCCAGTTTGAAGATGGCCCCTTTCGAAGATTTATACGGACGGAGGTGCAGGACACCGTTATTGTGGGACGAAGTTGGAGATCGACAATTGTTCGGACCAGACTTAATGAAAGACTCTGAAGAGAAGGTTAAGTTGATTCACGACAAACTCAAGGTAGCCCAGTCCAGGCAAAAAAGTTATGCGGATTCTAAACGCAAGGAGACAGTTTACGAAGTCGGACACAAAGTATACCTTTGTGTGTCCCCGCTTTGAGGACTTAAGTGTTTTGGAGTTAAGGGAAAGCTAGCACCACGTTTTGTGGGACCATATCGAGTTTTGGAATGTATGGGAGAAGTTGCATACAAGCTGGAATTGCCAGAGGGATTGTCAGGAGTTCATGATGTGTTTCAGGTTTCCCAGTTTAAGAAGTGCCATGCAGAGATGGCCGATATTCCTCTAAGAGATACAGTGCCACTGGAAGCGATTCAGTTAGACAGTGATTTCACTTATGAGGAGAAACTAGTTAAGATTCTCGAGTTTTCTAGCCGAGTTACTCGCAGCAAGGTTATCAAGTTTTGCAAAGTTCAGTGGAGCCACCATGCCGAGGAGGAAGCCACCTGGGAGCGAGAGGAAGACCTTCGTAGAGACCAACCAAACCTTTTTGCTGACCAACCCGAATCTCCAAATTCATATTTGAGTTGTATTCAAATTTGAAGAAAGGATCAATTCGAATTTTATTATTTTTATCTCCAAATATTTCCAATATTAGAAATAAATGAGAGAAGATAATATGACTTCTTCAAATTAAAAGAAATATTGGAGAAACAATTTTAAAAATCAAATTATGTTTTTTCTGGTATTTTATTTGCTATTATATTTGAATTAGAAAAATATGCATTTTTCAAAATTGCATTTTTAGGCCAGAAAAATGTTCACTTTGTTCTAAATATTCTATTTAGACGGCGAAAATTGTTTTTGGCATTTTTCTAAAAAATATATATTTTATTAGGATTCTTTTCTTTTCAGGCGAAATTATTAAAAAAAAGTTTCCCGGACCGGACTGGGCCAAAGGCCCAGCCGGCCCGTCAGTGCTGCCGTCTCCCAGCGCGTGGCCGAGCCGGACTCCCACACGAGTCCGAGCCGCCACAGCCATGGCCTCGACCCCCTCCCCAAGCAGCCCCCCCTTATATAGCGAGACCCGGGCCCCCTCGGGATCCCAAGCCGCCAACGCCGCCACCTGCCCTCGCCTCGCCAACGCATCGCCGCCGCCTCGTCGCGTCGCATCGTCCGCCACCGACACCGCACAGCCCGCCGCCGACGCTGCGCCGCCTTGCCGCCGCCGCCCCGTAGCCGCCCGACACCGTCGCCGTCACGGATCTCGCCGGATACCGCCGCCGTTGACTGGTCGGTTTTTTCGGTTAACCAAGTTTTTTTGTTTAGTTTCCGGTTTACTTTCTTAGATCAGTTTTTCGTCGGTTTATTTATTTAATGGACGTTCGTCCGTTCGTTCGTTTTAACAAACGTTTTTCACCGGATAGGTTCAGACAGCGAACGTTCGTTCGTTAGTCTTTTCTCTATATTTTATTTTCGGCCAGGGACTTATCTGCGATTATTTTATCGCGATTCAGCCCCTGATTTTCAAACTGGTATAACTTTTTACTCGTTTATCCAAATTAGATGAAAGCAGCGCAAAAATCTTCGTCTCGAGGCCCTCTTTCTAGTTAGTCAACTTGAATATGATTTTTGTACCGTAAAGTTTGATTCTAGTCCAGATTAGTAAATGATCTTGATTTGTTTGTATTTTGAGTTTCGTTGCTCTGTTTGAGTTGAATCTTTTTGCAAACCGTAGCTAATCACATGTACTTTCTGTTAATATCTTCACACGTTAATAATGTTGTAGGTTTTGACTCTTGTTAGTTTAAGCCATTGCTTGTTTCGTGTTCGATTTGGATCTTTTCTCGAGTTTTCTCCTGTTTCGTTTGAGTGATTGCTTATGTCTGCTATTGTTTGTCTATGCTAGATTACCCGGCGTGCGAAGCTTGTTACTACAGATCTCTAGAGTTTGCAGATCGTCAGCAAGGCAAGTTACACTTTGATCATACTCTTTTATACCTAGTTTTACTATGCATTAGTTCTGCTCCACAAATATTTGCATTGGTAGGATTGGGAACATGTGGTTTTGGTTGTAGTGTTTGAGGTAGGAACCTAATACCTTTTGATCCCCGGGAATATACATCATGCTTATTATTTCTTAGCCATGCTCGTAGATGGGGATTGGATCGTGATTCACACATGGAAGTTTGAGAGCTATTTCAATTAGATAACATTAAGGTGGCAACTTTAATACACATCTGGGTGGATTGGTTGAGGCACCTGGAGTACCCAATGTTGTCTGTTTTGGAAATCCCGAAGTACCCGTGTGATTATCCTATGGAATGCCACCCAGGCTCAAAGGGATCATAAGATTATTCATGCTAGAAACTTCCGTGTGCAGCCACAAGCCATTATGGGCTCTAGCATAGTTGAGTAAGTTGTGTGAGCTCTTGAAGAGGTAGACTAGCAGATGTAGAGGGCTGTAGGTGGTACTGTCTACCCAGAGTAGAGAGTTAATGCTTCAGGAAGGTTATGTCTCGATCATCCGATCATGGATGTGGTCGAGTCTTGTGGAAAAAAGTGCGCAAACCTCTGCAGAGTGTACAAACTAATCATGGTGAGCCGTGTCCCCGGTTATGGACATATTGAGTATCTAGTACATGAATCTATTGATGTGATCTCATCACGTTACTTTAATTAATTATCATGATGGGTTAATGATGATATTTTTAATTAGGATTTGAGTTGGAGGAACCTTATCAAATAATGGGCAACATGGGAGTAATTAAATAAATTTATTCCTTTGTTGTAGGGAAAAACTAGCTTTATGCAAAAACATGAAACTTACAGCCTCCACCATCCAAATATTGCATGTAGATGTAGTTCCTACATTATCATTGCTTTATAGTGTAACTATGCCAGCATATTCCGTGTGCTGACCCGTTTCGAGCTGCAACGTCTTGTGTTGCAGACTACTCAGACGACAAATAAGGTGCGATAGGTCATTCTTTTGCACTCAGGTGTGCCATTGGAGTTGATGGACTCATTTACCTTCAAAGCCTTCCGCTGTTATCTAGTTTAGATGGCCTTCAGCCATGATTTGTTTATGTAATAGTACTCTTTATAAGGACTTGATAAACTAAGTGTGTGATTGAAACTCTGCTATAATTCCTCGAGTATTGTGCGTGTCAGCATTACCGATCTAGGGATGACACCATAGTTTTAAATAGCCGGCTATAGCTCTTCTATAGCCCGCTATAGCCTTTTCAGCAGGGTGCCGCTAAATGGTCGCCTTCATAAATAGCCCGCTATAGCTCCACTATAGCTGATTTGGAGGCCCACCGCTATTTTCCATGGCCCGTTATTTAAAACTTTGGATGACACTGATGCACAGAGACTTGACCGTTTGAGGTTTGGTCGCTACAAATCAACAGCAACTATGTGTATACCAGTTGGAGGAAGGAAAATGTCCCACATTATCAAATCCCCAAACATCAAACGGTTCAACGACAACTAAATAATTGATAGGCATTTCTTGATGTCTATTAATATTACCAATTCTTTGACATTGAACACAAGAAATGACAAATTTACGTCCATCCTTGAAGAGAGTAGGCCAATAAAAACCAGACTGTAATAACTTATGTGTAGTTCTATCTCCAGCGTGGTGTCCTCCGTAAGCCTCGGAGTGACACTTCCGTAGGATTTGTTTGTGTTCATGCTCGGGTACACAACATGTAATAACACCATCTACTCCTTGTTTATATAGATGTGGGTCATCCAAAAAGTAATGTCTTAATTCAAAGAATAACGTTTTCTTTTGTTGGTATGTGAAACTAGGTGGTATATATATTTAGCAACAATGTAATTAGCATAGTCTGCATACCAAGGAGTACTACGAGAAGCATTTATAGCAGCTAATTGTTCATCAGGTAAGCTATCATTAATAGGCAATGGCTCATCAAGAACACTTTCCATTCTATACAAATTATCAGCTACGGGATTCTCGGTTCCCTTTCTGTCAATAATATGAAAATCAAATTCTTGTAGCAAAAGGACCCACCTAATCAACCTAGGTTTAGCATCTTCCTTTTCCATAAGATATTTTATAGCAGCATGATTAGTGTGAACAATTACTTTAGAATCAACAATATAAGATCTAGATTTATTACATGCAAACAAAACTGCTATAAATTCTTTCTTGAAAGTGCAACTATCCTTGGGTAGTTTTGGTAATGATTATCAACATATAGCTCATTGAACTAATGTTATTTCAAGATTAATATTTCAGGACAGTTCAATGATTGGCATGGCATGGATTAGGAACGTGTACCCCTCAAAATGCAAAGGACAAAGGATTGGCTCAAGCACTAAAAGCTCAAGACTCTACATTTTACTTTTAGTGATCCAAGATCACATTGAGTCCATAGGAAAAGACAATACTATTAAAAGGGGATGAGGTGTTGCTTAATGGCTTGCTTGCTCAAAATGCTTAGTGATATCCTCCAAAAATCTTCAAGCACTTTCTCATATCCACATATGTTCCAAAACAAAACTCAAAATCGGCCCCACCGATTTGATCTATCCGGCGCCATCGAGTTCATTTGACATAGCCACTGCCAAAAACCCTAGTCACTTCGGTCTCACCGATAAGGATCTCGGTCTCACTGAGATGGGATTGCAAACTCTCTGTTTCCCTTTGTAACGTTTCGGTATAACATTTCGGTCCCACCAAGTTTGCAATGCAAACTCCCTATTTCCCTTCCGTAACATTTCAGTCCCACCGAGACAAGCGAATCGGTCCCACCGAGACAAGCGAATCGGTCCCATCGAGTTTGCCTGACCAACTCTCTGGTTAGCTTATTACCAAAGTCGGTCCCACCAATTTTGTGTAATCTGTCTCACCGTTATAATGTTATGCCCTAACCCTAATGAAATCGGTCCCACAGAGTTGACATGTCGGTCCCACCGAAATAACAGTCACATTATGAACTAAATCTGTCTGACTGAGTTTTATGATTCGCTCCCATCGAGTTTGGTAAATTCTGTGTAACGGTTAGATTTTGTGTGGAGGCTATATATACCCCTCCACCCTCTCCCCATTTGTGAGGAAATCCATCAGAACATGCCTACACTTCTAGCATTCATTTTCTAATAGAGAACCACCTACTCATGTTTTGAGGCCAAGATATTCCAATCCAACCATATGAATCTTGATCTCTAGCCTTCCCCAAGTTGCTTTCCACTCAAATCCTCTTTCCACCAAATCCAATCCTATGAGAGAGAGTTGAGTGTTGGGGAGACTATAATTTGAAGCACAAGAGCAAGGAGTTTATCAATAACACACCATCTATTACCTTTTGGAGAGTGGTGTCTTCTAGATTGGTTAGGTGTCACTTGGGAGCCTCCGTCAAGATTGTGGAGTTGAACCAAGGAGTTTGTACGGGCAAGGAGATCGCCTACTTCGTGAAGATCTACCCTAGTGAGGCAAGTCCTTCATGGGCGATGGCCATGGTGGGATAGACAAGGTTGCTTCTTCGTGGACCCATTGTGGGTGGAGCCCTCTCTGGACTCGTGCAGCCGTTACCCTTCGTGGGTTGAAGTATCCATCAACGTGGATGTACGATAGCACCACCTATAGGAACCATGCCAATAATCACTGTGTCAACCTTGCGTTTGCTCCCTCCAAACTCCTCCCTTTACCTTCATATGCAATTATTTATATTCCGCTGCTATACTCTTAGAATTGTATGTGTAGGTTGATTGCTTGACTTGTGCTAAGTTGCTAAAATCTGCCAAGAACTAAAATTGGGAAAAGGCTAGGTTTTCATTTGGTCAAGTATTCTAATCACCCCCCCCCCTCTAGACATAATTTCGATCCTACAAGTGGTATCAGAGCTACGGTCTCCATTTGCCTTGATTTCCATAGCTTTTGGTGATCATAGACTTGGTTTCACAACCTAGGAGAGTATGGCATCTAGCGAGGGAAATTACCACCGTAGAGGTCCTTACTTTGATGGTACTAATTTTGCTAGTTGGAAGCATAATATGAAAATGCATATTCTTGGACATAACCACGCCGTTTGGGCTATTGTGTGTATTGGCTTTCAAGGTGAAATCTTCGACGGGAGAGAACCGAACCATGAAGCTACCGCGGAAGAGTTGAAGATGCTGCAATACAACGCTCAATCTTGTGATATTCTCTTCAATGGATTGTGCCCTGAAGAATTCAACAAAATCAGCCGCCTTGAGAATGCAAAGGAAATTTGGGATACATTGATTGATATGCACGAAGGTACCAACTCCGTCAAGGAATCCAAGTTGGATGTGCTTCAAAGTCAACCTGACAAGTTCAAAATGAAGGATGGTGAAGCTGTCGCTGAAATGTAATCTAGGCTTGCTCTCATCACAAATGAGATTGTCGGCTTAGGAAGTGAATAGATAACCGATAGATTCATCATCAAGAAGATTCTAAGAGCCTTGGATGGTAAATATGATACCGTGTGCACATTGATCCAAATGATGCCCAATTAAAAAGATCTCAAGCCAACAGAAGTCATTGGAAGAATTGTTACACATGAGATGTCACTCAAGGATAAAGAAGAGCTTCACAACAATTCAAATGGTGCTTACAAAGCCTCATGTGATGCTCCTACATCATCAAGTGAGAAACAAACCTTCACTGATGTAGCGACCCGACCTCAGACGATCAAGTCTCTGTGCTCAGTGTCATCCCTGGATCAGTAATGCTGACACCACACAGTACTTGGAGGATTTATAACAGAGTAGCAATCACACACTTATTACATCAAATGTCTCAAAAGAGAACTTATTGAAATAAATATGGCTTAAGGCCATCTAAAACGATAACAGCGGAAGGCTTGGAAGATAAGCGACTCCATCAACTCCAACGGCATCACTGAGTATAGAACCACGACCTAAAAGCACCTTACTCGTCGTCTGAAAAGTCTGCAACATGAAACGTTGCAGCCCGAAACGGGTCAGCACATGGAATATGCTGGAAATGTAACACATAGAGAATAACATTGGAATAAGCTACACTACATGCAATTTGGCTGGTGTAAAAGCTCTATGGTTACAGTTTTGCGTAAAGCCAATTTTTCCCTACTGCACAGGAATAATTTTAATTAACTATCATGGTGGTTGTTAAACATTGAGAATGGTTGACAGCATTCTCAATCCCAATTAAAAGTACTCATCAAACCCAACAATATTAGATTCAAGTAACATGATGAGATTCACATGATATCCAGGTACTAGATACTCAAAACGTCCATAACCGGGGACACGACTAATCATGATTAGTTTGTACAATCTGCAGAGGTTTGCGCACTTTTCCCCACAAGACTCGATCGCCTCCGTTTGATTCCTCGCACTACATGGTGTTTGAGAAACGGATGACCGAGACATAGTCTTTTTGAAGCACTAGCACCTTACATGTGGGTAGACCGGTACACCTACTTTCCCCTACATCTGCTAGTCTACCCGTAAGAGTTCGCACAACTTAATCAACTATGCCAAAGCCCATAATGGCTTGTGGCTGCACACATAAGTTTCTAGATTGAATAATCTCATGATCCCTTTGAGCCTGGGTGGCGGTCCGAAGAAATACAGGCAAGTCCTGATAGAAACCAGGTGCCTCAATCCACCCAGATGTGTGTTCAAGTTGCCACCTTAAATAAACCATTAGTTAACAATCTCACATCTGTCATGGATACACTCACCCAATCCACATCTACTAGCATAGCATGGCATAATAAGCAAACGTAGAAGTAACTCCCAAAGGTTTGATAATAATACAGGTAATAGGTACTACCTCAACTACTTCCCATCCCACAATTTAATTAGATCCTAATCATGCAATGTTTGAGGATAGATCTAATGCATAAAACTGGGTATGAGAAAAGGTATGATCAAAGTGTTACTTGCCTTGCTGATGATCCGCAAAACCTAGAGGCGCACTCCGGGTATTCTATCGCAGACAAACAAATAAGCAAACAATAAGTACTCATCTAATGCACTGGTAAACCTCGAATAAAAGATCTAACCAGAATGTTCAAATTAAGAACTCCGGTTTGCAAAAAGAACCAAATCAAACAAAGCAACGAAAGTCAAAAGGCGAAAGAAAACAACTTCGTTTTACTAATCTGGATCTAAGTCAAATTTTACAGAAGAAAAAACTTCTTTAAGTTGATTATTCGGAAAGAGGGTTTGGAGACGAAACTCCACGCGCTTGAATCGCCTGATTCCGATAAACGAGCGAAAAGTTATACTAAAACGAAAATCGGATCTGGAATCGCGATCAGAAAAATCACGGATTAAATCCGAGAAAAAGAAAATTACGACGAACAGATTTGAACGGAAAAAGAAAAAAATAAAAATAAATAAATAAATAAATAAAAAACCGAAGAAAACCGATCGGTTTTTTTAATAAAAATCGGCACGGAAATCGAGGCAGCGGTGAACCTCGGAAGGCGGGCTGCTCCGGCGCGGCAGCGAACTCCGGCGGCGGCGGTGGTTGGGCTGGGGCGGCTCGGGTGGGCTGGGGCTCCCGGGGCGGCCGGTATATAAAGGCGCCCCCGAGCGGAGTCCCGCTCGGGGACGGCCCGATAAGGCGGTTCGTTTTTTTTAAAACATTACGCATAGAAAAAAAATCAAAAGAAGTACCTAACGGACTCCAAAAGTCCCGAAATAAATTTTCCCAGGTTTCTAAAATCAAGCCGGATTTAATGAACATTTATTTGGGGGCTAGATGCAATTTTGAAAAACACGCATTTTTCCTAAATTCAAATAAAAGGCGAAAAACTTCCAAAATAAAACTTATTTGATTTTTTTATTAAATCTTCATTATTTCTTTATTTTGAGAAAGTCATTTTATTCCCTCTCTAAATTTTTGGTAGTAGAAATAATTGAAGATAAAACAAATAAAATCAATGATCCTATTTTCAAAATTTGAGAAAAACTCAAATAAGAAAATAACGAAATCCCCAACTCTCTCCGAGGGTCCTTGAGTTGCATAGAATTTCTAGGATCGAGCCAAAGATGCAACAAAATATGATATGCAATGATGATCTATGTATAACATTCCAAATTGAAAATTTGGGATGTTACAAACCTACCCCCCTTAAGATGAATCTCGCCCTCGAGATTCGGGTTGGCTAGCAAATAGGTGAGGGTTTGGGGTCTTCTCAAAAATCCATCGATCGTCTCCGGGGGTTTCGGGTGCTACCGCCCTTAGAAGCATGGTTACGGTTCCATCAAAACTCATATACTCCATCCTTATTGTTGGCAGGGTCGATCTTCTTAGATCCCCTGGATAATTCCTCTCTGGGCTCTTCCGGTAGTGACATAACCTTTTCCTTAATACTTATGTCCTTTCATCTTGGTAAGGTTATCCCGAAACTGGGTCTTCTTAGCTGACGGGTCTTGCGCCAATACTAAACAACTATCGATATCTCATGGTGGTCAACAATTTATGGTTTCTCCTGCAGAAAACGGGTCTGGGCTGAACCTCACCGTATATCCTACGATTGGCAACAACTGCCTTGTACAGGGGAAAACACCTATACCATTCTAAGGTTTAAACACGGTTTTGATCGTCGTCTCTCTACTATAGGTAAGTCACTCAGATTTACCATCCCATATAGCAAGGCGAATAATAAGAGTAAGTCGGTATGGTGATCAATCCATCCCGCACCCAAATCATTATCTTGTATATGGTTTAGCGAATCTCGCATGCTAACACTCAGTCATCCTCACAAGCATTGCAGAATTTCTCTTGTCGACGAACCAAGTTCCGATAAATCCATTGATTCTGCAAGCCAAACAAACATCTATCGTTCCTTGTCAACTCTCAGGTTTTGCGTAAACTCCTATAGAATCGTCGGTTGATAAGATCATAACTTCTTTCGGGGTTTTTCCTTCAAAAAGAGTGTGCTTGCTTCTTGGCAGGTCCTGGGGCCTGTGGGTTATGGCCCATCTCATCAGTTGTAAACCTTGAACTCGTCCTCTGGGCAACTGATCATTATCCCAACATTCAGCCTCCTAGCATTCTTAAAATCCATCCAAATGTATTGTCTTCCTTTCTTCTATTGTATCACACTAAGATGTGATTACTCAGACTCATCATGGAATTTCCATTGATCCATATTTCCAACATCATATCTCCTTTATATCCAATAGTAATACATCTCTTCATCCTCGTGGGATATCCCACATACCGAGATAAAAACTTATACTTATGAAGTCCATACTCCACTTCATGGAACATCATTATCCTTTCCAGGGTCAAGCGTCCTTACAGGGAAATATTGGCCATCTCTGCATGGCACTTCTTCAACTTGGAATCATGAAACACATCATGAACTCCTGATAGTCCTTCGGGTGACTCCAACTTGTTGGTAACTTCTCCCATACGCTCCAAAACTCAGTATGGTCCTACAAATCTCGGGGCTAACTTTCCCTTAATTCCAAATCGTTTAAGTCCTCGCAGAGGTGGCACACAAAGATATGCTCTGTCTCTGACTTCGTATTCTGTCTTCTTGCGTTTTGAATCCGCATAACTCTTCTGTCTTGACTGGGCTACCTTGAGTTTATCTCGAATCAACTTAACATTCTCTTCTGACATCCTTGTTCACATTTGGTCCAAACAACTGACGGTCTCCAACTTCATCCCACATCAACGGTGTTTGGCTCCTTCTCCCATACAAAGCTTAAAAAGGGGCCATCTTCAAACTAGCTTGGTAACTTGTTGTTGTATGAGAACTCCCCGTAGGGTAGATTATCATCACTACTAGATCCATAATCTAGCGCACACGCTCTCAACATGTCCTCCAGAATCTGATTGACTCTCTCGATCTATCCATCTGTCTGCGGATGAAAGGCTGTACTGAACTCTAGTCTAGTACCCAAATTCTGGTGCTGCTAATTCCAAAACTTTGAGGTAAACTGTGTTCCTCTATCTGATACGATGGTCCTTGGAACTCCATGCAGACATACGATCCTGGTCATATATATCTTGGCCAACTTCGCACTTATATAGGTGGTTTTCACTGGGATAAAGTGAGCCACTTTGGTCAAGCGAATCAACTACTACCCAAATAGAATCATATCCCGATCGGGTTCTGGGAAATCCGGTAATGAATTCCATGCCAAGCTTATCCCACTTCCATTCGGGTATCGGCATAGGCTGTAGTAATTCTGCTGGCTTCTGATGCTCTGCCTTTACTCTCTGACATACATCACATACAGCTACATACTCTGCAATATCCTTCTTCATACCAGTCCACCAGAAACACTCCTTCAAATCCAAATACATCTTGGTGTTTCCAGGGTGAATCGAGTATGGTGAGTCATGAGCCTCCTGAAGTATTAACTTCCTGATCTTTGCATTATTAGGCACATATACACGATCCTCGAACCATAAGGTGTCGTGCTCATCCTTACGAAAACCTTCGGCCTTTCCTTTGCTCATCCTCTCTTTTACCTCAGCAATCTCTTTGTCATCCTTCTGAGCTTCACGGATTTTTCCCAACAATGTAGACTGAACTTCCATTGCTGCAACAAAAACTTTGGGAACATTCTCCAACCGAAGTTCCCTGAGATTCTCTGCTAACTCCTTTGGAAATCCTCCGCTTATGAGGGTATTCGTCCTTGTTTTCTTTATGTTTGTGTCCTATTTCTCCAGAAATCTTACATGCACAAGGTTTCTTCATATCTTTTCCATAAGGCTTCAACTTCTGGGACACAAACCGGGATCTTTGCAGAGTCAACTTAAATTCTTCCCAAGTGGTTACTCTTTGCCATCCATTGATGGTTTGGTACATCCTCCACCAAGTAGCAGTGCCTCTTTCAAAACACTGAAGAGCATGCTGGGTCATATCCTTTCCGGTTACAGGGTTATTCTCCAAGTGATCCTCCATGTTCTGAATCCATCGGTCCGTCTCTAATTGACTCATCGGTCCAGAAAATATAAGCCCATCTCCATTCATCCTCTATTGGGTCCATGGGTTTGGGGTGGGATAAGAGAGATTGAGAGGGATACACACAAAGCAAACAATAGTTTTTGAAAAGACAGGTTTTATTGTGGCTGTCGGAAAAACAACAAACAAATGACAGCTCACAAACGTCGCATCTATCGCAAGTATGTAACAGGGGTTTGGTCTTCTAATGGTCAATATATCTCAACGTCATCAAGCTCTTCAAGTCTTGGTCATGTCTCCGATGGCTCCTTCTGGTCATGCTTGTCCTTCTCAAGTTCTTTTGCCAAATCATCTCTGTTGACGCAAGGTCTATCATGCCGTCCTTTAATTTTTCTAGAGTTGTGTTCCAAACTTCTTGGTCCTGAGTTCTTCACGAAACACTTCCTTATCAAATACTGCTTCTTGTAGGTCCATCTTAACTTCTTGATGTAACACTTCAGATCCTGGTGATACACCGGCTAAGGTTAAAAATTGATCTCTTGCTGGTAGGTGCTCCATTAGCCCTTTTGTCATCCAATTCTTCCGAAATATGAATGCTTAACACCTCACGGTGACAATAGCATGGGCGAGCGATAGCATCATGGAAATCCATGTTTATGACTATGTCTCTGCCATGAGCTATCATTCCATAATTGATATTTCCTGCCTTGGGGCTTTCTTGACAAAACCTTGAGTTCTAGTGCTCCATGTTCAGGTCTTTCTCCGATACACCTTTATCTCGGGTATTGACAGTTTCATAGTCTGTCAAGTTCCATAAGGGTAGCCTTTCTAGGTCATACAAATCTGGAAATTCTCTAAAGACTTCAAATTCTCCTAGTCTTCGGAGTCTTCAACTGTTGCAGTTTCCATTATCATAAAGTATGGTAAAATCCTCTTCATTCTGTATGGTCTTAGTTGTACGATATCTGGTCCTTCTTGGAGTGGTCATCAGTCGAATCTTCGAGGGGTCAAAGAGGGAAAAGGGGTATGTTCTCACTAAAAGGGAATATTTGAATAAGCTCAGAAGTGAAAAGAGGTAAAAGATTCTTTTCAAAAGAAAATTGTAGAGAAAAATCATTCCTATGGGCTTGCCAGTTTCTAGGGTCACGTCCTACAGTCAACATGTGCTTTGATACCACCTTGTAGCAACCCGACCTTAGACGGTCAAGTCTCTGTGCTCAGTGTCATCCCTGGATCAGTAATGCTGACACCACACAGTACTTGGAGCATTTATAACAGAGTAGCAATCACACACTTATTACATCAAATGTCTCAAAAGAGAGCTTATTGAAATAAATATGGCTTAAGGCCATCTAAAACGATAACAGCGGAAGGCTTGGAAGATAAGCGAGTCCATCAACTCCAACGGCATCACTGAGTATAGAACCACGACCTAAAAGCACCTTACTCGTCGTCTGAAAAGTCTGCAACATGAAACGTTGCAGCCCGAAACGGTTCAGCACATGGAATATGCTGGCAATGTAACACATAGAGAATAACATTGGAATAAGCTACACTACATGCAATTTGGCTGGTGTAAAAGCTCTATGGTTACAGTTTTGCGTAAAGCCAATTTTTCCCTACTGCAAAGGAATAATTTTAATTAACTATCATGGTGGTTGTTAAACATTGAGAATGGTTGACAGCATTCTCAATCCCAATTAAAAGTACTCATCAAACCCAACAATATTAGATTCAAGTAACATGATGAGATTCACATGATATCCAGGTACTAGATACTCAAAATGTCCATAACCGGGGACACGGCTAATCATGATTAGTTTGTACACTCTACAGAGGTTTGCGCACTTTTCCCCACAAGACTCGATCGCCTCCGTTTGATTCCTCGCACTACATGGTGTTTGAGAAACGGATGACCGAGACATAGTCTTTCGGAAGCACTAGCACCTTACATGTGGGTAGACCGGTACACCTACTTTCCCCTACATCTCCTAGTCTACCCGTAAGAGTTCGCACAACGTAATCAACTATGCCAGAGCCCATAATGGCTTGTGGCTGCACACGTAAGTTTCTAGATTGAATAATCTCATGATCCCTTTGAGCCTGGGTGGCGGTCCGAAGAAATACAGGCAAGTCCTGATAGAAACCAGGTGCCTCAATCCACCCAGATGTGTGTTCAAGTTTCCACCTTAAATAAACCATTGGTTAACAATCTCACATCTGTCATGGATACACTCACCCAATCCACGTCTACTAGCATAGCATGGCATAATAAGCAAACGTAGAAGTAACTCCCAAAGGTTTGATAATAATACAGGTAATAGGTACTACCTCAACTACTTCCCATCCCACAATTTAATTAGATCCTAATCATGCAATGTTTGAGGATAGATCTAATGCATAAAACTGGGTATGAGAAAAGGTATGATCAAAGTGTTACTTGCCTTGCTGATGATCCGCAAAACCTAGAGACTCGAAGTAACAGGCGGCGCACTCCGGGTATTCTATCGCAGACAAACAAACAAGCAAACAATAAGTACTCATCTAATGCACTGGTAAAACTCGAATAAAAGATCTAACCAGAATGTTCAAATTAAGAACTCCGGTTTGCAAAAAGAACCAAATCAAACAAAGCAACGAAAGTCAAACGGCGAAAGAAAACAACTTCGTTTTACTAATCTGGATCTAAGTCAAATTTTACAGAAGCAAAAACTTGTTTAAGTTGATTATTTGGAAAGAGGGTTTCGAGAAGAAACTCCAGGCGCTTGAATCGCCTGATTCCGATAAACGAGCGAAAAGTTATACTAAAACGAAAATCGGATCTGGAATCGCGATCAGAAAAATCGTGGATTAAATCCGAGAAAAACAAAAATTACGACGAACAGATTCGAACGGAAAAAGAATAAAAATAAAAATAAATAAATAAAAGCGAAGAAAACCGATCGGTTTTTTTAATAAAAATTGGCATGGAAATCGAGGCGGCGGCGTACCTCGAGAGGCGCCCTGCTCCGGCGCGGCGGCGAATTCCGGCGGCGGCGGCGGCTGGGCTGGGGCGGCTTCGGTGGGCTGGGGCTCCCGGGGCGGCCGGTATATAAAGGCGCCCCCGAGCGGAGTCCCGCTCGGGTACGGCCCGGTAAGGCGGTTCGTTTTTAAAAAAAACATTACGCGTAGAAAAAAAATCAAAAGAAGTACCTAAGAGACTCCAAAAGTCCCAAAATAAATTTTCCCTGGTTTCTAAAATCAAGCCGGATTTAATGAACATTTATTTGGGGCCTAGATGCAATTTTGAAAAACACGCATTTTTCCTAAATTCAAATAAAAGGCGAAAAACTTCCAAAATAAAACTTATTTGATTTTTTTATTAAATCTTCATTATTTCTTTATTTTGGGAAAGTCATTTTATTCCCTCTCTGAATTTTTGGTAGTAGAAATAATTGAAGATAAAATAAATAAAATCAATGATCCTATTTTCAAAATTTGAGAAAAACTCAAATAAGAAAATAACGAAATCCCCAACTCTCTCCGAGGGTCCTTGAGTTGCATAGAATTTCTAGGATCGAGCCAAAGATGCAACAATATATGATATGCAATGATGATCTATGTATAACATTCCAAATTGAAAATTTGGGATGTTACAACTGAAGATTTGAGCCTAATGGTGAAGAACTTCAACAATTTCTACAAGAATAGAAGCAAAGAAAGAAGTTCCAAGGCAAGGTCCTACAATGACAAAAGATCTTAGAGTCGTGAACGTAATTGCTACAATTGTTGAAGACCCGGACACTACTCCAGTGAGTGTACGGCTCCCTACAAAAGGAGAGAAGATTCACCTAAAAGAAGAAGTAGAAGAGAAGAATCACCACCAAGAGAGAGAAGTAGTGGAGATGATCGTTATGAACGAAGAACTTCCCGGAGAAGCAAGGATTCAGAAAGGAAGGACAAATCATCAAAGAGTTACACAAAGTGAAGACATCAAACTCACATTGGTGAATGGGTATCCGGCTCTGACTCTGACCATCACTCCAAAAGAAGTTATCACTCCGACTCCAAATATACTCAAGATGAAGGTGTTGCCGGTCTAGCACTTGTGTCAACCAACTCCTATGACATATTTGAGTCACCACATGAAGGAATTCGAAGATGCTTCATGGATAAAGGCCCAAAGGTATCACGCCCCGTGTATGTTGATTTCAATAGTGACGAAGATGATTTGCTAGGTGATGATGATTTACTTGTTGACAACTCTACTTATGAATACTATGATGAAATGTCAATTAATCATGCTAATCAAGATAAAACGAATGACAATGATAAGGATAAGATTGAACGTCTAACTAAAGGACTAAATACTCTTAAGTTATCTCATGAAACTACCTTGGAAGATCATCGTGAACTTTTAAAGACTCATGAGAAGTTACGCTTTGAAAAGCTCAACCTAGAGCAGGAGCATGAGTTTTTAAAGGAAATCAATGATGATCTTTGCAAGAAAAGTTCTTCTTACATTGCGAAGCGTTTACTCTTGTCTACTAACATGCCACAAGTTAAATCTAGCAACGAAAGTCTGAAAGATTCTTTTTCTAGTAGTGACAATAATCATGCAAAATCCAATGTTGTTGCTTCTAGTAGTTCTCTTGATTCCACTAATGATTCTCTTAGCCAAGTTACACTTGAGCAAGAAAATAGCTTATTGAAGGGAATTATAGAGAAAGGTGTTTACAAGAGCCTTGCCGGAAGTAAGCAATTTGAGGAAATTCTACGCAAGCAAGGAAGGCACCGGAAGAATCAAGGTGTTGGTTTTGAACGAAAGTTCAATGCCAATGGAGTTGAGTGGGAAGAAGATCAATACCCCAAGACAAAGTTTGTTCCTTAACAAGAGAAGTATGATCCTACTTATTTCCAAGGGACACAAGCTCAAGATGATCTTCCACCACAAGACCACAAGCAAAAAGGCAAGGATAAGCTTCAAGAGGAGATTGATGCTTTTGAAGAAGCTCCCAAGGCCTTGGTCAAGTGGATTCCCAAGACTACATCAAGTTCTACTTCATCTAGTACGACTACAACCCCAAGGATTCCCATCAAGATGATGTGGATCCCGAAGAAGAAGAACTAGAGAGTTCTTGAGGGTGACTCCGCAAACACACTTCACTCATATCATTTTGGCAAGAACAACTACAAACAACTTCCACATCTTGCACTAGATCATGGAGTCACAAACCCTCTTGTTGGTAAGACAAGGGACAAGGTAACCTAATGCTTTCATGGACATCATCTTGTGTGTACATCACTCTATGTCTATGGATATCCTTGTTTGTTCCTTGTGGGACTAACACGTGTAGGTATTGAAAGTGCAACTCAATCCAATGGATTGATTCGAATGATCTACATCAATATTAAGCATCCACATCTTCAACACCTACATGAAGTCATCATCGACAAAACCCAAGGTTAGTTCATCCCTCTTAGGGGGGATATCACATCTAGGGGGAGCTTTACTCTAAGAATTGAGCTAAAGCAACTCTAATGGTATGAACACAACAATGCTTTATGTAAAAGTGGTAACCCCACTTGTGCTTAAATGATGAGTATGACCTATGATCAAATGTTCTCATTTGACTCCTAAGTCAATATACTCATATATAGATGACCTAGTCATCGCAAATTGCTTGATAGATGCTAGAGTGATTGTGCATGCTTTGCCACATATTTCATTTGCCATTTTATTGTGTGAGCATGTTGGTTGCATATTTTACTCATTCGAGGACATCCACCTGTTGTTTTGATTGGTTGGATCTTTCTCTTTTTGCCAAGTGGATGGACAAGAATGCCTAAGAACCTTCTCTAGCTACCTATGCTTTTCTCGTCTCAAACTCTGTCCATGCTACATCACAGAGTTTGATCAAGTCAGATTCGAACCACTTTGTGTGAGGAGCACTCGGAGTCCCCGATTCGTCATAGACTTAAACTTCCAAAACATATTTGAGCATTTTGGTATGACTGAGGCATCCATTTCGGTTAAACCGAGTTCACTAAGTTGATCTAGGTTTTCATCTCGGTGCAACCGATTTGAACATTTCGGTCACACTGAGTTGCAGCAACCGCTTGCGATTCTGCATCTCAGTGCCACCGAGTTGTTCCACTCGGTCACTCCGACTGGGTCGGGATATATATATCCACGGGTGAGATTTTGGAAATTTCTTCAAAACCTCTCAGCCCGCGCGTGTCCTAATTTGCCTCCTAGGGTCTCTAGATCGCATCCAAGCCGCCAGCGACATCCCGCCGCTGGTTTCTGCCGCCATCGACAGAAGCTACTCCGCCATTGCCGCTGTAGCGAACACCTGTCGAACTAGGGTATGTGTTTGACCCCTTGTGGTCTCTATTCACCTTCGATTCTAAGCACGAGGACAAACCATGATTCTTGGCACGTCTGAAATCGATCTATTGAGAGAAATATTCCTTAGGTTTAGTTTGATTCGAAAATTTTAGGGTTAGCTCTCCTCTGAACTCATCTTGGAATGACCAAATCATAGAAATCGGTCTCACCGATTTAGCTTAGGACATTGCACATGCGCCTTTCGGTCTAACCAAAATCTACAAATCGGTGTGACCAAGTTCATTTCTCTGTGAAACCCTAGCTATCTCGGTGCCACCAAACTATCACTCGGTCTGACCGAGTTCACTAGTTTAGGTTCCAAATGTTGCTTCAGTATCACCGAGTTTATCAATTTGGTAGCTCCGAAATCATTTCAGTAGAGAACTAAAACTAAGTTTTTGACTCATTTGTTTTGCAAAAATCTCTGCACTTTGTGATGCTCATCTACTCTACCTCATCTATATCTATTCACAAGATTTGTTGTTAGTTTGCCTGCCAAGATGTCTGACCAGAGTGATAGCCAGAATAAGTCTGAAGAGCAAGTGCAAATGAGTGAGGGCACTAGTACCTCAAGGAGCTGTGATGAGGGCAGCAGGAGCACACCAAGTAACTTGCCCGAGGCAGCCACTAGAGAAAGGAAGAAGAGAACCTCAGACTCTGAGGATGAGGATTATGTTGCTGTTGAGGATGAGGCCACCTCAAAGAAGAAAGTGATGAATGAGGAGTCTGGCACTGCTGCTCCAACAAAGCCTGGTATGAACAAGAAGGCACTAGCAAGGAGAATCCCAACATCCAAGCCAAGAAAAGTTGCCACATGAGAAACTATGAAATTCACATTAAAATCAGATGATGGTGAGGCAGTTGGTGATGGCAAGAAGAAGAAGAGGGCAAGAACCACAACTGAAAAATTTCTTGGAAAGTCAACTATGGTGAGAGATTCTGAAGAGGAAGAGGAGAGGATGCTCCACTAGCACCCAAATCCCAAAAGCTTATGGGAGATGCAATCAATTCAGGGGTTGCTGCTAAGCCCAAGCCTGCTCCCAAAGCTGCTGCTCAAACCACCAAGTATGCACCCAAGAGAAGCACCAGAAACATCCCAGTTGAAGAGAAGAACAAGGCCCCAATGCCTGAAGTTAAAGAAGAAGATGTTGAAGTCCAAGTGTTGAGAAAGCTCAAACCAAAGATCCCAGACCACAATGACACTCATCCAGTGGCAGAGGACATGGACATAAGAAAGGATGCATGTTTGAGACTTTGGACGAAGAGTGATTGTCGGTGTCAAAACCGGCAGATCTCGGGTAGGGGGTCCCGAACTATGCGTCTAGGCGGATGGTAACAGGAGATAAGGGACACGATGTTTCTATCCAGGTTCGGGCCCTCTCGATGGAGGTAAAACCCTACTCCTACTTGATTAATATTGATGATATGGGTAGTACAAGAGTAGATCTACCACGAGATCAGAGAGGCTAAACCCTAGAAGCTAGCCTATGGTATGATTGGTGTTCGTCCTACGGACTAAAACCCTCCGATTTATATAGGCACCAAAGAGGGTTAGGGTTACACAGAGTCGGTTACAATGGTAGGAGATCTACATATCCGTATCGCCAAGCTTGCCTTCCACGCCAAGGAAAGTCCCATCCGGACACGGGACAAAGTCTTTAATCTTGTATCTTCATAATCCAGGAGTCCGGCCAAAGGTGATAGTTTGGCTATCCGGACACCCCCTAATCCGGGACTCCCTCAGTAGCCCCCGAACCAGGCTTCAATGACGATGAGTCCGGCGCGTAGATTGTCTTCGGCATTGCAAGGCGGGTTCTTCTCCAAATCATGTGTACCTGTTTGAATATCATCCGACTTCTTGTAAATATTGCGCTCCTCGGCCTCCACGCCCAATAATGGCCATCTTCCATGTGTCGAACGAATGCGAAAAGCCAGGGTATTTTTACATTTTACCCCCCTAGCTGCGCAAATGAGCTCCCTATAAAGGAGACGAGGATCTAGATCCGAATCACACCATCCTCCCTTCGCGAGCATTCATCAGAGCGCATCTGACAGAAACCCATTCCATCATGGAAAGTCGACGCGGCTCCTCCTCTCGGCCTCCCAGCCCCCAGCCTGGAGATTGGGAGAGATGCTCCGTCCCGCACAACAAGTTAGTGATGCTCCAAACCAAGGGATTTCTTCCTCCAGCCTTCTTGGTTCCGGTTCGAGCTGGACTCACCACCTATAAGGGCGGAAAGCAAGCAGAGAGCGTCCCCAGCCCCTCCAAAGGAGAGCCGGTATGCCTTATCTCTTATTTGATAAAAGGGCTCGGATTTCCAATTCATCTGTTTCTCCAAGGGCTCCTGGAGTTCTACGGCCTCCAGTTGCACAACCTTACGCCTGCCTCCATTTTGCATATTGCGGGCTTCGTGGCCCTTTGCGAGCTGTTTTTGGGCATCGAGGCTCATTCTGCGCTGTGGAAGAAGTTGTTCTGTCTTGTGCCCCGTTCTCAAGAGGGGTCAATATATCAAGTGGGTGGAGCCGAACTATGGCGCATCGCCGGGACCGGATATCTATCCAGAACCCCGAAGAAGGCATCCGAAGACTGGCCTTCGGAGTGGTTTTATATAGAAGATGTCCCCCTGTCGGACCATGTTCGGATCGGCGTCCCTGAGTTCAATAATGCTCCTTTGAAGAAACGCCTAAGGTAGCGTCCACGGAGCCCTTAGAAGGAAAATAACAGGGACGTCCTTTACCTGATGAGCCGGATAAGGTTGTTGGCTCATTCTGGACTGACCATGATTGGGGTCATGGCCACATGCATTATGCGGGGGGTGCAGCCGCTCGAGTATAGAGGCCACCCCATGTGGGATTTCAACGGGGAGGATGATGCCACCCGCTGCGGCCGTAAGGGGCCGGGATCCGTCGCCGATCTGACGAAGATCTTGTCCGCGTTGTACAAGGGAGAAGAGGAGGAATTTCTCCGCGTCAATCCACAGGACGGATTTTCTATGTACAATCCTCCAAGCTGGGTAAGCGGACATTTATTTTTGCCTATCCGATCCATACTCGCATAGTCAAGTATCTCATTTTGTGATTTCGGCGCAGGAACTGCGCCAGGCCGTAAAGGACATAAACATCCTTCCTCCGCAATCCGAGGATCCGGAACGGTTCCTCGATCCGACCTCCCAAGAGGATCCGGACATTTCAGTGGAGCTGATTGATGGGGTATTTCACCAACTGAGCATTGATAATGCCTTGGTCGCCATTACGGCTGATTACCCCGGAATACTTCCAGCCTCACAGGTAATTGAGATCAAAGTCCCAATACTTTGGAAATGACCCATCCGTGCTTATTTTCGATCACTGTATACCGATGAAGTTTTGCAGGGGGCGCCCTTGAGGCGGAAGGCCAAGCCCGCGGCGGCTAGCCAACAAGGGGCAGCACGGCCCAGCAGGCTAAAAAGAAGTGCGGTCCGGATTGAAACTCTGGCGCAATGGTATGGCGTGTCACCTTACTCTCAGGCTTTATTCCTGGGAGACATACTGACGCTTGTGCTTTTTCAGGAAAGAGAGCGCTTGCCGAACTGTATCCGGAGAGGTTGCCAATCAATCCTCCGCTTGCCAGGCTCCAAAGCCAGGTCTAGAAGCAGAGGGGAACACGAGGCATGCGTTGGATGCTCCTCCGATAGAGGATGCCGACAGGTTATTTGCCACCAATTCCGAGGTGGAGAGTGCCATGAATCACTGGCGTCGCCGGACAGTTCTTCGTGATGCGTGTTTCTCCCCAGAGGCATTGGATGCCTTTAATTCAGGAGATGCGCACCTCCGTGCCGCTCAAAATGGTCTAGCTAGAGCCACGGGGCAGTATGTAAAAGAAATATGGGTGAGAAAATTTGACAGTTATACATGCCAGTAGCCCCCGAGACTTGAAATAGTTAGAATAACTAATTTAAGGATCATTTATTATATGTAGGATCTTACAGAAAAGAATACCCAACTGTCCCAGGAGTTGGAGGAGTGCAAGGCCCAACTTGAGGCCGCACTAGCCGCAGCGGGGGAAGCCAAAGAGACCCCCTCTGGTAATATATGCTTCAAAAGATAAGTAACTTGTGAAGTGCGGCATGTGTAGAGGTCTGACAATAATATTGTAGATGGCACCGGGATAGATCCGGAGAAGCAACATCTCATGCGCCGGTTAAAGGCCGGCGAGAATGTGCTTACAAGGGTGAGGCAAGAGAAAAATAATCACCAAGATGCCAACACCCAGCTGGGTGAGGAACTAAAGGATGTTCGTGCCCAGCTGTCTGACTCCGTTAAGGAGAATCGGCGGCTTTGACGCGGCATTTTTAGTAAGTGCTTAAATGGACTTTTGAAAAAAAGTTCGGCGAGGAAGTCAACTAACAGAATTATATCTGTAGGTATGCTCACAGGCCGTCCTGCAGAGGAAATGCCCGATTCTATGGGTGACCTTCTTCCCGAGCTCTTACAACTGCACGAACGAGTTCGGCAGGTGATGAAAGGCGTCGCCCAGGCCTTGTGGCCCTCTCTCTCCCTGCCCGAAGGCCTTGGAGAGCTTGCAGAGAGGCTTCAGGGAGCGTGGCGGCGCTTCTGATTATGGAAGATATCGGCCTGCTGTCAGGGCGCCAGGGAAGCCTGGGCCATGGTGAAGACGCGGTACACGAAGGCTGACCCAAACCACATGGTCGAGGTCAGACCTGCGGGGCTCGGTGGGAAGGAGATCCCTGTGAGCTTAGTTTACGACCAAGTAGAGTTGGCTGCAAAGTATTCCCAACAGGACTGTATACTAGACAAGCTATTTGATGGCATTGAAGAGGAATACAATCAGTCAGATTAACTATATAATTAAAGATGACATGTAAGATGCCTTCTAGCCGGATTATAGATCATTTGTCATAGTGGACCTTTTCGCTTCAACCTCGGGACCCAATAGTCCGGAGTGTGTCCGAATAGCCTCACGGCTATGTAAAAACCGGGGCATGCGTGGAGACCAGGCGTAGGGGTCATTAGTGCTTTATCAGACAAGTGCCCAACTAGTTATGTTTTATAACATGGTTAGTAAGAAACATCTTCCAGGGAGAATAGTTTCGTTAGGGGTTCCTTTCCCTGGGAGGCATGCCCTGTTGGAAATATGCCCTAGAGGCAATAATAAAAGCATTATTATTATATTTCCTTGTTCATGATAATTGTCTTTTATTCATGCTATAACTGTATTATCCGGAAATCGTAATACACGTGTGAATACATAGACCATATCATGTCCCTAGTGAGCCTCTAGTTGACTAGCTCGTTGGTCAATAGATAGTCATGGTTTCCTGACTATGGACATTAGATGTCATTGACAATGGGATCACATCATTAGGAGAATGATGTGATGGACAAGACCCAATCCTAAGCATAGCACAAGATCGTGTAGTTTGTTTTGCTAGAGCTTTTTCAATGTCAAGTATCTCTTCCTTAGACCATGAGATCGTGTAACTCCCGGATACCATAGGAGTGCTTTGGGTGTACCAAACGTCACAACATAACTGGGTGACTATAAAGGTGCACTACAGGTATCTCTGAAAGTGTCTGTTGGGTTGACACGAATCGAGACTGGGATTTGTCACTCCGTATGACGGAGAGGTATCTCTGGGCCCACTCAGTAATGCATCATCATAATGAGCTCAGAGTGACCAAGTGTTTGGTCATTCGATCATGCATTACGGTACGAGTAAAGTGACTTGCCGGTAACGAGACTGAACGAGGTATTGGGATACCGACAATCGAGTCTCGGGCTTGTAACGTATCGATTGATAAAGGGAATTGTATACGGGGTTGTTCGAATCCTCGACATCGTGGTTCATCCGATGAGATCATTGAGGAGCATGTGGGAGCCAACATGGGTATCCAGATCCCGCTGTTGGTTATTGCCCGAGAGCCGTCTCGGTCATGTCTACGTGTCTCCCGAACCCGTAGGGTCTACACACTTAAGGTTTGGTGACGCTAGGGTTGTATGAATATGAGTATGCAGTATGCTGAATGTTGTTCGGAGTCCCGGATGAGATCCCGGACGTCACGAGGAGTTTCGGAATGGTCCGAAGGTAAAGAATTATATATAGGAAGTGGTATTTCGGCCATCGGGAAAGTTTCGGGGGTCACCCGGTATTGTACCGGGACCACCGGAAGGGTCCTGGGGATCCACCGGGTGGGGCCACCCATCCCGGAGGGCCCCATGGGCTGAAGTGGGAGGGGAGCCAGCCCATAGTGGGCTGGTGCGCCCCCCTAGGCCCACCCCCTGCGCCTAGGGTTGAAACCCTAGGGTGGGGGGCGCACCACATGCCTTGGGGGGCACTCCTCCCCCCTTGGCCGCCGCCCCCTTGGGAGATTGAATCTCCCAGGGCCGGCGCCCCCCCTGGGGGCCTATATATAGGGAGGGGGGAGAGGGGCAGCCGCACCCTGAAGTCCTGGCGCCCCCTCCCCCTGCTACACCTCTTCCTCCTCTGTCACGTGCTTGGCGAAGCCCTACCGGAGTGCTGCTGCTCCACCACCACCACGCCGTTGTGCTGCTGCTGGAGCCATCATCATCAACCTCTCCTTCCCCCTTGCTGAATCAAGAAGGAGGAGACGTCATCCGCTCCGTACGTGTGTTGAACGCGGAGGTGCCGTCCGTTCGGCGCTAGGATCTCCGGTGATAGGATCACGACAAGAACGACTACTTCAACCCCATTCTTTTGAACGCTTCCGCTCGCGATCTACAAAGTGGTATGTAGATGCATCTCCCTTGACTCGTTGCTTAGATGAAGTCATAGATGGATCTTGGTGAAACCGTAGGAAAATTTTTAATTTTTTGCAACGTTCCCCAACAGTGGCATCATGAGCTAGGTCTATGCGTAGTTCTCTATTGCACGAGTAGAACACAATTTTGTTGTGGGCGTAGATTTTGTCAACTTGCTTGCCGCTACTAGTCTTATCTTGCTTCAGTGGTATTGTGGGATGAAGCGGCCCGGACCAACCTTACACGTACGCTTACGTGAGACCGGTTCCACCGACTAACATGCACTAGTTGCATAAGGTGGCTGGCGGGTGTCTGTCTCTCCTACTTTAGTTGAAGCGGATTCGATGAAAAGGGTCCTTATGAAGGGTAAATAGAAGTTGACAATATCACGTTGTGGTTATTCGTAGGTAAGAAAACGTTCTTGCTAGAACCCAATTGCGGCCACATAAAAGATGCAACAACAATTAGAGGACGTCAAACTTGTTTTTGCAGCAATTGTCATGTGATGTGATATGGCCAGAAGTTGTGATGAATGATGAATGATATATTGTGATGTATGAGATCATGTTCTTGTAATAGGAATCACGACTTGCATGTCGATGAGTATGACAACCGGCAGGAGCCATAGGAGTTGTCTTTATTTTTTGTATGACCTGCGTGTCATTGAAGAACGCCATGTAAATTACTTTACTTTATTGCTAAACGCGTTAGCCATAGAAGTAGAAGTAGTCGTTTGCGTGACAACTTCATGAAGACACGACGATGGAGATCATGATGATGGAGATCATGGTGTCATGCCGGTGACGAAGATGATCATGGAGCCCCGAAGATGGAGATCGAAGGAGCTATATGATATTGGCCATATCATGTCACTATTATATAATTGCATGTGATGTTTATTATGTTTATGCATCTTGTTTACTTAGAACGACGGTAGTAAATAAGATGATCCCTTACAAAAATTTCAAGAAGTGTTCTCCCCTAACTGTGCACCGTTGCTAAAGTTCGTCGTTTCGAAGCACCACGTGATGATCGGGTGTGATAGATCCTTACGTTCACATACAACGGGTGTAAGACAGTTTTACACATGCAAAACACTTAGGGTTAACTTGACGAGCCTAGCATGTACAGACATGGCCTCGGAACACAGAGACCGAAAGGTCGAACACGAGTCGTATGGAAGATACGATCAACATGAGAATGTTCACCGACGATGACTAGTCTGTCTCACGTGATGATCGGACTCGGCCTAGTCGACTCGGATCGTGTAACACTTAGATGACTAGAGGGATGTCTAATATGAGTGGGAGTTCATTATATTAATTTGATTAGATGAACTTAATTATCATGAACTTAGTCTTAAACCTTTGCAAAATATGTCTTGTAGATCAAATGGCCAACGCTCATGTCAACATGAACTTCAACGCGTTCCTAGAGAAAACCAAGCTGAAAGATGATGGCAGCAACTATATGGACTGGGTCCGGAACCTGAGGATCATCCTTATAGCTGCCAGGAAACAATATGTCCTAGAAGGACCGCTAGGTGGCGCTCCCGTCTGTGACGCCCCCGATTTAATCGTACACTAATCATGCACACAAATGTGTACGATCAAGATCAGGGACTCACGGGAAGATATCACAACACAACTCTACAAATAAAAATAAGTCATACAAGCATCATAATACAAGCCAGGGGCCTCGAGGGCTCGAATACAAGTGCTCGATCATAGACGAGTCAGCGGAAGCAACAATATCTGAGTACAGACATAAGTTAAACAAGTTTGCCTTAAGAAGGCTAGCACAAACTGGGATACCGATCGAAAGAGGCGCAGGCCTCCTGCCTGGGATCCTCCTAACTACTCCTGGACGTCGTCAGCGGGCTGCACGTAGTAGTAGGCACCTCCGGTGTAGTAAGGGTCGTCGTCGACGGTGGCGTCTGGCTCCTGGACTCCAGCATCTGGTTGCGACAACCAGAAAGAAAGGAAAGGGGGAAAAGGGGGGGAGAAAGCAACCGTGAGTACTCATCCAAAGTACTCGCAAGCAAGGAACTACACTACATATGCATGGGTATATGTGTAAGGAGGCCATATCAGTGGACTGAACTGCAGAATGCCAGAATAAGAGGGGGATAGCTAAACCTATCGAAGACTACACTTCTGGCAGCCTCCGTCTTGCAGTATGTAGAAGAGAGTAGATTGAAGTCCTCCAAGTAGCATCTCCAAGTAGCGTCTCCATGTAGCATCTCCAGTAGCATCGCATAGCATAATCCTACCCGGCGATCCTCTCCTCGTCGCCCTGCGGAAAAGCGATCACCGGGTTGTCTGAGGAACTTTGAAGGGTGTGTTTTATTAAGTATCCGGTTCTAGTTGTCATAAGGTCAAGGTACAACTCCAAGTCGTCCTGTTACCGAAGATCACGGCTATTCGAATAGATTAACTTCCCTGCAGGGGTGCACCACATTACCCAACACGCTTGATCCCATTTGGCCGGACACACTTTCCTGGGTCATGCCCGGCCGCGGAAGATCAACACGTCGCAGCCCCACCTAGGCACAACTGAGAGGCCAGCACGCCGGTCTAAACCTAAGCGCGCAGGGGTCTGGGCCCATCGCCCTGAGCACACCTGCACGTTGCGAGGGCGGCCGGAAGCAGACCTAGCCTAGTAGGCGTTCCAGTCCAATCCGGCGCGCGCCGCTCCGTCGCTGACGTCTGAAGTGTTTCGGCTGATACCACGACGTCGGGATACCCATAACTACTCCCACGTAGATGGTTAGTGCGTATAGGCTCGTAGCCGACTCAGATCAAATACCAAGATCTCGTTAAAAGTGTTAAGTATCCGCGAACGCCGAACAGGGCCAGGCCCACCTGTCTCCTAGGTGGTCTCAACCTGCCCTGTCGCTCCGCCACAAAGTAACAGTCGAGGGCCGTCGGGAACCTAGGCCCACCTCTACCGGGATGGAGCCACCTGTCCTTTCAGCCCCCTTATCCGAATCACTTGCGGGTACTCAACGAGCTGACCCGACTTTAGTCACCATCTGTATAGTATGTATGTATGTATAGTATATACCCGTGATCACCTCCCGAGTGATCACGGCCCAATAGTATAGCAAGGCAGACTGACAAGAATGTAGGGCCAAGGATGATAAACTAGCATCCTATAGTAAGCATTTAGGATTGCAGGTAAGGTATCAACAGATGTAGCAACAATGTCAGGCTATGCATCAGAATAGGATCAACGGAAAGCAGTAACAGGCTACACTACTCTAATGCAAGCAGTATAGAAGAGAATAGGCGATATCTGGTGATCAAGGGGGGGGATTGCCTGGTTGCTCTGGCAAGAGAGAGGGGTCGTCAACTCCGTAGTCGAACTGGTCAGCAGCAGCGTCGGTCTCATAGTCTACCGGAGAGAAGAGGGGGAAGAAATAATGAATACAGAGTAAACAAAGCATCACAAAATATAACAAGGCAATACGCAGTGTTCGGTGTGCCCTAACGCGGTAGTAGGTGAGACCGGTTAAGGGGGGAAACATCCGGGAAAGTATTCCCGGTGTTTCACGTTTTCGGGCAGAGGAGCCGGAGGGGGAAAGTTGCGGGTTCGATAGGTTAGGGGTGTGTGGCGGACGAACGGACCGCGTATCCGGATTCGTCTCGTCGTTCTGAGCAACTTTCATGTACAAAGTTTTTTCATCGGAGCTACGGTTTATTTTCTATTAATTTTAAAAGATTTAAATCATTTTCAGGATTTATTTAATTATTTATCTCAACATTATCCAGAATAGTAAAAGATGACGTCAGCATGACAACATGCTGACGTCAGCAGTCAACTGCGCAGTTGACTGAGTCAACTACGTGTGGGTCCCGCATGTCATACACCTTTTAGTTTAAGTAGGGTTTAGCTGATTGACTACTGCTTAATTAAATTAACTAATTGATTAGATTAATCTAAACATGATTAATTAACTTAATTATTTTACTAATTAATTAATTAAATAATTAATGATTTTATAAATTACATTTTCATTTCTTTTAAATTTTCGTTTTTTTTAACAGGGGCATGGGGCCCCGGTGTCATAGTCCCTAGTGGCCTAGCGGCGACGGGTGCGGGCGTGCGTGCCCGAGGCCACCAGGGGCGGGGAGCACTCGGGCGCCCAGGGGGGCGCGCGCCGGCGGCCATGGCGCGGTCGGTCGGAGCCAC
>NC_057804.1:354200657-354200924 GCF_018294505.1 Triticum aestivum | reverse complement strand
GCGGCGGCATCGGGGTCGACGATGAGGCGAGGCCGCGGCGCCAGGCGGGCGTCGCACGAGGAAGTGGAGGGGCGAGGAGGACGACGGCGAGGCAGCGCCGGGCGATGGCTGCGGGGAGGGGCTCCGTGGAGGAGGGAGACGGGCGACGGCATCGAGCGATGGGGGCGCCGGCTCGGCGGGGCTGGAGGCGCGGTGGCGCGGCGATGGGCGGCGTCGGGAGCAAGGGCGTGGTCACCCCGATCCCGATCTGGATCGGGGGAGTGGGGC
>NC_057804.1:354193332-354200586 GCF_018294505.1 Triticum aestivum | reverse complement strand
GGGACCGGTTAGGGTTTCTCCCCTGGTGGGGGGCTATGGAGGGGAGGGGGTGGGCCAGCTGGGCCTGGGGGTTGGCCCAGTTGGGCCACGGTCCAGGGGGGGTTTCTCTTCCCTTTTTTTGTATTGTTTTCTGTTTTCTTTTTATTTATTTTCTTTTCTGTTTTTATTTATTTATAAACACTTAGGCATTTTATAAAATTGTGAACCTTACACCATAATTATCTTTGTAATATTTTGCAACCACCGAACATTTTTGTTTTAATTTTTTTGAAAACTTTTATTGTTTTCTTTTATTTAAATTTTGAATTTGTTTCGGTTCTGAACTATCGAGAATTTATCACAGTAACCGTGGTGACGTGGCATCATTAGCGGGGAATCACTGTAGCTTAATTATCCGGGCGTCACAATTCTCCTCCACTACAAGAAATCTCGTCCCGAGATTTAGGATCGGTTATAAGGGGGAAGGGGTCTGGTTACGAAATTCTAACGATTCTTCTCGATCATAGTAGCTCTTCTCGAAGAGGTCGACCCATTACATTGATGTCTTCAGTCCTCTCCTTCAGGTCATCATGATGAAGTTTGTCGTCCTTTCTTCGGGGTTCCATCGTACTTACGAAAGGATAAAGGGTGGGTATTCCGAGAGAATGGACCTCTGCAGGTTTGACTATCTGGTCGATAACATCGGGGAGGGTGGCGGAAGTAACTCTCGAATTGAAACTTAAGAAAATATCAAGAGCAGAGTAAGGAGGTATCCTGGGAAGTTTCGAGCGGGCAGGCAATCGTTCGATGTCTGATATGTGGCGTGAAAGGGGTTCGAAGCCACGAGAATAAGTATTTGTCTGATACCAGATTGAAGGTGGCTCAGGAATTACATACGAGGCCACGCGCGAGGAACAACCTTGGGTACAGGGGGGTACAGGAGAGTCAGGTTTCGATCATGTGGAACTGTGGGTTATGGGCCCACCATGTGGATTAAAAGTAGGAAGGACAGTGACATCTTGCACGATCATGTAAGCAAGGCATGCCAGAGGATAGTCTGTCGGTTATGTCGGCAACAACATCGGTACCAAGGGCGAGGGACGAAGAGAACCATTTTCCTGCTCGTTGAACGAGGCGGGCCAATAGGCAAGGTTCTCGTCCATCGGTGGCTACCGAAATGTCATCAACAATAGTAACAGGGTCTTACTGACATGGTCGTACACCAAGGTGTTTACATAAGCAGAAGAATATTACTGCTTAGATCATATAGACCTCAAGAAAGGTTAAACCAAACAATGGAAAGGACATATGATTATCAGATTAATCAGGCGATGGAAAGGAAAAATGTGTCTTAGTCACATAATTTAGGGATATATCCTTCCCAAGGATAAGCAGAGCATGGTATCCGTGGCAGGATATCATGTAGAAAACCCTTTAGGTAAGGGGAGAGAAATTTCATGACACTACCCATACAAAGGTGTTTGGATAATTGATAAGGAAAATTTAGCATTTGCTTTAAATATTCTTGTTGAAACATCGGAGTACCATAGACATGCTTCGAGATAGAATTGACATGGTCTTCAGGTGAAGATCAAACTTTGGAAACACGAAGGATCCATCAGGAATAACTTGTAGAATAAGTCTTACAATTTCCCCATGGATGAACGGATAACCTTGCTGAAAAGGAATCTATAGTGATAGGTCCTCCAGCCGAGGGGGGGGGGGTGCTAGGCATGACATCATGTTACCGGGTCATCAAAGGATCAACATCATAACTCTTGGAAAATGTCCCAACCATCATATCTGACCGAGATTCAGATCCGATTGGTGTCAGGATACCTCAGACTCGGGATGTCCGAGAAGAAAAGCTGCGGCACATATCGACGAAATGACATTGTAAGATTCTCGGGAAATGAACTATGGGAGCGGGTTCCTGAAACAATAGTTCATCATTAAACCAAGGAGAGGACAAGGAGGTGTCTGGTGAACTCAACGGCAATTCACCGATATTCACAAAAGATGGATTTCCACCATTAGGTGAACAAGGAGATAACATTTGTCAGATCAAATGATATAAGGAAGTATGCTCGAGGGAAAACATACACAATTAAACATTGGTTGAATGGTGCGCCCGAAATGTGGATTGGGTTGCACGACCAATGTCAGAATGGTGATTCAATTAGCGAAGGACTTAGAATGAACTATCGATCATTAACTTCAAAGCAATAGGGTTGCTAGAAGTGCATAATCCAAACAACACCGTTCACTTGTGGGTACCCCGGTTGGAATCAACACGAGGACCAAGAAAGAATGGTGATGGTGAGAAGTATCACTATACCAAGAATTCTTAAGTGGTGGAGCAATCCTCACAACATTCTTAACATCAAAGATGGTAATACTCTGCGGTAGAATATAACATAAGTTGGATAGCAAGGAACTCAAGGTACAACACAATACAGGAACAAGTTTTGTGTTGGAGGGAATGCAATAATGTTGTCGCTGATAACACCAATCATCGGGGGCAAGGATGGTATTTCTCATCATGATTTCAATAGATCTCTTGGAAGAGCTCAGAATGTTGATGATATTCACGACACATTTGTCGCGAGAGTTCATGAAGATGTAATCAATCAGCGACGACATTAAGTCAAAGGAATGAGGTAGCGGAAGGTTATTGGAACCATGGGTATGACACAAACTTGAAATCAGGATTGTTGTTCAAGGCGAACGGTATGACTAGGAAGATCGATTGTAAGATTAGCTCACCGTCGAAATTTGTGCTCCGAGAAGAAGGACCAGGTAGCACAGTTAAGATCAGCACGATACTGCTAGAGCCGAGCAGGCTAGGAATGACAGATCGAGTACAAACTCGTAAGCAAAGAAGAATACTAAGAGCTGTTTAGTCGTGGTGTGGACTCGATTCAGTTATCGGTGTCCTTGAGGGTTTAATAACTCAGAGCCCGCGAAAAATTTGAATCAGTGAGAAGGTAGTACTTGATGAACTCATAAAAATTTAGGCAGTTCCATAATAATCTCGAGATACCAGGTGGTAATACTCGACACAAGATCAAAGTAAAGATTGGACGGGTGTATTAATCCATAGAAGACAATTGTTTTAACTTGTCCGAGAAATGGAATCAAGGAAGAACAATCATGGTCGGAACCACGGTTGCAAGGGATCAATTCACAGATACCATATGTTAGTTATCAAGGAAATAGTTATTATTACAAGAAGCTTCCATGATAGGATATACATCGCGTCCATGGGAATGAACACAAGGTTCGAGGTCGACTCCCACTTCTCCAAAGCATAACCTTACATTCACTTCTCGTTTCGATAATGGCATTAGTGTTGAAAGTTATACCTGGTGAAATAACAGATGAGTATGACCCGTGAAAACTTCCGAGTTCACACATAGTAAGGAAGGCATAGGTTCAACCCATCAGGGCGTCTTACGAACATATACCACAAACTTCGGGGTAAATAATACAAGCTTGAAAGTAGAGCATTGTTCAAAAGCAGATGATACAATTTACCAAGGCATTATATACCCATGGAAAGGCTCTCAAGGTTATTCAATATGAAGGACACTGTCGGATAAAATCCAACAAAGGAACCGATGGTCCACAAGGTATCTGACGTGAGCATCGGTACTCAACTAGAGGAAGAAGATTGCAAGGAGATCAGATTATAGAAACAACTGACTAACTCAATTGTCAAATGCCAAGGAATTATGATTTCCAAATCAAGGGATCAGAAGCAATGCTCTGAGTAGGGATGGATAAGTTGAATAGCCTTAGGGTACAATCAATGACAATTGGATTGGTCGAGAACCAATTCCAGTTAAAAGAATGGAAGCTCAGCCGGAAAGGTAATTTATAAGGATCAATGATGATTGCGTGTATTCGCAGAATATTGAGTCAACAGACTCAAAATGATAATGACAAGGAATGTCATTAAGACTACGAGACTTATGGGATTAACCATAATGCAAGCAAGCAAGAATTTCAAGAGCCAAAGGCTCCAGAGAATTTTCGGAAGATCGAATATTATTTTGAAGACTTTCGTGAAACACATGAACAACTGGGATGAGCGGATACTCGACAAATGCGAGTGTTTATTTGAAGGGGTATTCATGTGGCAAGGAACTGCTAGGCAGTAGGCACAAAGTATTCTCGAAACAATAGAGAAAACTTCGTGGTATCTTGTAATAACAAGATCAATGGGGGATGATCGTATGAATGGCAAGTGTAAGTAGTTTTCCATACGGATTTATCGGTGATCGGGAATAGCAAAAGTGATGGGCACAAAGTCTCGAGAGAATATCAAAGAGTATCTCCGAAATCTTCTGGTGCAGTCGGTGACCATCTGGACTGAAGGGGCTCTCCGGGAGAAAGTATTTTCGAGAACCTAAAGTTAGTTTTCAGTAAAAATCGTTTAACCCGAATAGAAGAGAGCTCAGAGTCCCAGAGTAAAGGTCGAGGAGTAAAAGATCCTAGTACCTCCCGATGGCGACGTGGGCCCGTAAGGCACACAGCCAAGTTAGTAAAAGTTTTGCAATGTCTAGACTCGACTTCGGCCAAGAAGTGTGAAAGGGGGATTCCTACAGGCAGTTGGCTCTGATACCAACTTGTGATGCCCCCGATTTAATCATACACTAATCATGCATGCAAATGTGTGCGATCAAGATCAGGGACTCACGGGAAGATATCACAACACAACTCTACAAATAAAAATAAGTCATACAAGCATCATAATACAAGCCAGGGGCCTCGAGGGCTCGAATACAAGTGCTCGATCATAGACGAGTCAGCGGAAGCAACAATATCTGAGTACAGACATAAGTTAAACAAGTTTGCCTTAAGAAGGCTAGCACAAACTGGGATACCGATCGAAAGAGGCGCAAGCCTCCTGCCTGGGATCCTCCTAACTACTCCTGGACATCGTCAGCGGGCTGCACGTAGTAGTAGGCACCTCCGGTGTAGTAAGGGTCGTCGTCGACGGTGGCGTCTGGCTCCTGGACTCCAGCATCTGGTTGCGACAACCAGAAAGAAAGGAAAGGGGGAAAAAGGGGGGAGAAAGCAACCGTGAGTACTCATCCAAAGTACTCGCAAGCAAGGAACTACACTACATATGCATGGGTATATGTGTAAGGAGGCCATATCAGTGGACTGAACTGCAGAATGCCAGAATAAGAGGGGGATAGCTAAACCTATCGAAGACTACACTTCTGGCAGCCTCCGTCTTGCAGTATGTAGAAGAGAGTAGATTGAAGTCCTCCAAGTAGCATCTCCAAGTAGCGTCTCCAAGTAGCATCTCCAGTAGCATCGCATAGCATAATCCTACCCGGCGTTCCTCTCCTCGTCGCCCTGCGGAAAAGCGATCACCGGGTTGTCTGAGGAACTTTGAAGGGTGTGTTTTATTAAGTATCCGGTTCTAGTTGTCATAAGGTCAGGGTACAACTCCAAGTCATCCTGTTACCGAAGATCACGGCTATTCGAATAGATTAACTTCCCTGCAGGGGTGCACCACATTACCCAACACGCTTGATCCCATTTGGCCGGACACACTTTCCTGGGTCATGCCCGGCCGCGGAAGATCAACACGTCGCAGCCCCACCTAGGCACAACAGAGAGGCCAGCATGCCGGTCTAAACCTAAGCGCGCAGGGGTCTGGGCCCATCGCCCTGAGCACACCTGCACGTTGCGAGGGCGGCCGGAAGCAGACGTAGCCTAGTAGGCGTTCCAATCCAATCCGGCGCGCGCCGCTCCGTCGCTCACGTCTGAAGTGTTTCGGCTGATACCACGACGTCGGGATACCCATAACTACTCCCACGTAGATGGTTAGTGCGTATAGGCTCGTAGCCGACTCAGATCAAATACCAAGATCTCGTTAAAAGTGTTAAGTATCCGCGAACACCGAACAGGGCCAGGCCCACCTGTCTCCTAGGTGGTCTCAACCTGCCCTGTCGCTCCGCCACAAAGTAACAGTCGAGGGCCGTCGGGAACCCAGGCCCACCTCTACCGGGATGGAGCCACCTGTCCTTTCAGCCCCCTTATCCGAATCACTTGCGGGTACTCAACGAGCTGACCCGACTTTAGTCACCATCTGTATAGTATGTATGTATGTATAGTATATACCCGTGATCACCTCCCGAGTGATCACGGCCCAATAGTATAGCAAGGCAGACTGACAAGAATGTAGGGCCAAGGATGATAAACTAGCATCCTATACTAAGCATTTTGGATTGCAGGTAAGGTATCAATAGATGTAGCAACAATGTCAGGCTATGCATCAGAATAGGATCAACGGAAAGCAGTAACAGGCTACACTACTCTAATGCAAGCAGTATAGAAGAGAATAGGCGATATCTGGTGATCAAGGGGGGGGCTTGCCTGGTTGCTCTGGCAAGAGAGAGGGGTCGTCAACTCCGTAGTCGAACTGGTCAGCAGCAGCGTCGGTCTCGTAGTCTACCGGAGAGAAGAGGGGGAAGAAATAATGAATACAGAGTAAACAAAGCATCACAAAATATAACAAGGCAATACGCGGTGTTCGGTGTGCCCTAACGCGGTAGTAGGTGATACCGGTTAAGGGGGGAAACATCCGGGAAAGTATTCCCGGTGTTTCGCGTTTTCGGGCAGAGGAGTCGGAGGGGGAAAGTTGCGGGTTCGATAGGTTAGGGGTGTGTGGCGGACGAACGGACCGCGTATCCGGATTCGTCTCGTCGTTCTGAGCAACTTTCATGTACAAAGTTTTTTCATCGGAGCTACGGTTTATTTTCTATTAATTTTAAAAGATTTAAATCATTTTCAGGATTTATTTAATTATTTATCTCAACATTATCCAGAATAGTAAAAGATGACGTCAGCATGACAACATGCTGACGTCAGCAGTCAACTGCGCAGTTGACTGAGTCAACTACGTGTGGGTCCCGCATGTCATACACCTTTTAGTTTATGTAGGGTTTAGCTGATTGACTACTGCTTAATTAAATTAACTAATTGATTAGATTAATCTAAACATGATTAATTAACTTAATTATTTTACTAATTAATTAATTAACTAATTAATGATTTTATAAATTACATTTTCATTTCTTTTAAATTTTCGTTTTTTTAACAGGGGCATGGGGCCCCGGTGTCATAGTCCCTAGTGGCCTAGCGGGCGACGGGTGCGGGCGTGCGTGCCCGAGGCCACCAGGGACGGGGAGCACTCGGGCGCCCAGGGGGGCGCGCGCCGGCGGCCATGGCGCGGCCGGTCGGAGCCGCGAGGAC
>NC_057804.1:354192565-354193171 GCF_018294505.1 Triticum aestivum | reverse complement strand
CGGCGGACCAAGACGGGGCGACCGCGGGACGGCGCAGGGAAGCACGGGAGCACGGCCAGGCAGCCTCCGCAACAGGGAGCGGCGGCCACGTTCGACGACGGAGACGAGGGGGGGGGTTGGCGAGGGGCTCACATCGGAGCGTAGGGCACGTGGCAATGGTGCTCGAGGTGGGGGACGGGGACGGCGGCGTCGTAGGCGAGGAGGCAGTCCGGTGGGGAGGCGTGGTCGAGGCGGCAGGGTGACTTCGGGGCGAGGTGGCGGGGCGCCGGCTCGGGTCTGGGTGACGCAACGAGGCGGCGAGCTTCAGGAGGAGGGCGAGGCGTCCGTCGGGGTCGAACAGCGGCGGCATCGGGGTCGACGATGAGGCGAGGCCGCGGCGCCAGGCGGGCGTCGCACGAGGAAGTGGAGGGGCGAGGAGGACGACGGCGAGGCAGCGCCGGGCGATGGCTGCGGGGAGGGGCTCCGTGGAGGAGGGAGACGGGCGACGGCATCGAGCGATGGGGGCGCCGGCTCGGCGGGGCTGGAGGCGCGGTGGCGCGGCGATGGGCGGCGTCGGGAGCAAGGGCGTGGTCACCCCGATCCCGATCTGGATCGGGGGAGTGGGGC
>NC_057804.1:354147118-354192313 GCF_018294505.1 Triticum aestivum | reverse complement strand
TCCAGGGGGGGTTTCTCTTCCCTTTTTTTTGTATTGTTTTCTGTTTTCTTTTTATTTATTTTCTTTTCTGTTTTTATTTATTTATAAACACTTAGGCATTTTATAAAATTGTGAACCTTACACCATAATTATCTTTGTAATATTTGGCAACCACCGAACATTTTTGTTTTAATTTTTTTGAAAACTTTTATTGTTTTCTTTTATTTAAATTTTCAATTTGTTTCGGTTCTGAACTATCAAGAGTTTATCACAGTAATCGTGGTGACGTGGCATCATTAGTGGGGAATCACTGTAGCTTAATTATCCGGGCGTCACACCGTCCCAGAGAACCAAGACATTATGAATGCTTGGCAGTCTCGTGCTGATGATTACTCCCTCGTTCAGTGCGGCATGCTTTACAGCTTAGAACCGGGGCTCCAAAAGCGTTTTGAGCAACATGGACCATATGAGATGTTCGAGGAGCTGAAACTAGTTTTCCAAGCTCATGCCCGGGTCGAGAGATATGAAGTCTCCGACAAGTTCTATAGTTGTAAGATGGAGGAAAATAGTTCTGTCAGTGAGCACATACTCAAAATGTCTGGTTTGCACAACCTCCTGTCCCAGCTGGACATTAACCTCCCGGATGAGGCGGTCATTGACAGAATCCTTCAGTCGCTCCCACCAAGCTACAATAGCTTTGTGATGAACTACAATATGCAGGGGATGGTGAAGACCATTCCTGAAGTATTCTCGATGCTGAAGTCAGCAGAGGTTGAAATCAAGAAAGAACATCAAGTGTTGACGGGCCATAAGACCACTAAGTTCAAGAAGGGCAAGGGTAAGAAGAACTTCAAGAAGGACGGCAAAGATGTTGCCGCGCCCGGTAAGCCAGTTGCCGGGAAGAAGTCAAAGAATGGACCCAAGCCTGAGACTGAGTGCTTTTACTGCAAGGGGAAGGGTCACTAGAAGCGGAACTGCCCCAAATACTTAGCGGATAAGAAGGCCGGCAACACCAAAGGTATATTTGATATACATGTAATTGATGTGTACCTTACCAGTACTTGTAGTAACTCCTGGGTATTTGATACCGGTGCCGTTGCTCATATTTGTAACTCACAGCAGGAGCTACGGAATAAGCGGAGACTGGCGAAGGACGAGGTAACGATGCGCGTCGGGAATGGTTCCAGAGTCGATGTGATCGCCGTCGGCACGCTACCTCTACATTTACCTACGGGATTAGTTTTGAACCTTAATAATTGTTATTTGGTGCCAAGTTTGAGCATGAACATTGTATCTGGATCTCGTTTGATACGAGATGGCTACTCATTTAAATCCGAGAATAATGGTTATTCTATTTATATGAGAGATATGTTTTTATGGTCATGCCCTGATGGTCAATGGTTTATTCTTAATGAATCTCGAACGTAGTGTTACACATATTCATAGCGTGAATACCAAAAGATGTAAAGTTCATAACGATAGTCCCACATACTTGTGGCACTGCCGCCTTGGTCACATTAGTGTCAAGCGCATGAAGAAGCTCCATGCTGATGGACTTTTAGAGTCTCTCGATTATGAATCATTTGACACATGCGAACCATGCCTCATGGGCAAAATGACCAAGACTCCGTTCTCCGGAGCAATGGAGCGAGCAACCAACTTGTTGGAAATCATACATACCGATGTGTGCGGTCCAATGAGTGTTGAGGCTCGCGGAGGATATCGTTATGTTCTCACTCTCACAGATGACTTGAGTAGATATGGGTATGTCTACTTGATGAAACACAAGTCTGAGACCTTTGAAAAGTTCAAGGAATTTCAGAATGAAGTAGAGAATCAACGTGACCAAAAGATAAAATTCTTGCGATCGGATCATGGAGGAGAATATTTAAGTCACGAATTTGGTACACACTTAAGAAAATGTGGAATCGTTTCACAACTCACGCCGCCTGGAACACCTCAGCGAAACGGTGTGTTCGAACGTCGTAATCGCACTCTATTAGATATGGTGCGATCTATGATGTCTCTTACCGATTTACCGCTATCATTTTGGGGATACGCTCTAGAGACAGCTACATTCACTTTAAATAGGGCACCGTCTAAATCCGTTGAGACGACACCATATGAATTATGGTTTGGGAAGAAACCTAAGCTGTCGTTTCTAAAAGTTTGGGGATGTGATGCTTATGTCAAGAAACTTCAACCTGAAAAGCTCGAACACAAGTCGGAAAAATGCGTCTTCATAGGATACCCTAAAGAAACCATTGGGTATACCTTCTACTTAAGATCCGAGGGCAAGATCTTTGTTGCCAAGAACGGTTCCTTTCTGGAAAAGGAGTTTCTCTCGAAAGAAGTAAGTGGGAGGAAAGTAGAACTCGATGAAGTACTACCTCTTAAACGGGAAAGTAGTGAAGCTCAGGAAAATGTTCCTGTGATGTCTACACCAACTGAAGAGGAAAATAATGATGATGATCAAGGTACTTCGGATCAAGTTGCTACTGAACTTCGTAGGTCCACAAGGACACGTTCCGCACCAGAGTGGTAAAGCAACCCTGTCCTGGAAATCATGTTGTTAGACAACGGTGAACCTTCGAACTATGAAGAAGCGATGGCGGGCCCAGATTCCAACAAATGGCTAGAAGCCACGAAATCCGAGATAGAATCCATGTATGAAAACAAAGTATGGACTTTGACTGACTTGCCCGATGATCGGCGAGCGATAGAAAACAAATGGATCTTTAAGAAGAAGATGGACGTGGATGGTAATGTCACCATCTATAAAGCTCGACTTGTCGCTAAGGGTTATCGGCAAGTTCAAGGGATTGACTACGATGAGACTTTCTCTCTCGTAGCGAAGCTTAAGTCCGTCCGAATCATGTTAGCAATTGCCGCATACTATGATTATGAGATATGGCAGATGGACGTCAAAACGGCATTCCTTAACGGGCATCTTAAGGAAGAACTGTATAGGATGCAGCCGGAGGGTTTTGTCGATCCTAAGAATGCTAACAAAGTATGCAAGCTCCAGCGATCCATTTATGGGCTGGTGCAAGCATCTCGGAGTTGGAACATTCGCTTTGATGAGATGATCAAAGCGTTTGGGTTTATGCAGACTTATGGAGAAGCCTGCGTTTACAAGAAAGTGAGTGGGAGCTCTGTAGCATTTCTCATATTATATGTAGATGACATACTTTTGATGGGAAATGATATAGAATTCTTGGACAGCATTAAGGCCTACTTGAATAAGTGTTTTTCAATGAAGGACCTTGGAGAAGCTGCTTATATATTAGGCATCAAGATCTATAGAGATAGATCGAGACGCCTCATAGGTCTTTCACAAAGCACATACCTTGATAAGATTTTGAAGAAGTTCAAAATGGATCAGTCCAAGAAGTGGTTCTTGCCTGTATTGCAAGGTGTGAGATTGAGCTCGGCTCAATGCCCGACCACGGCAAAAGATAAAGAAGAGATGAGCGTCATCCCCTATGCCTCAGCCATAGGATCTATTATGTATGCCATGCTGTGTACCAGACCTGATGTAAACCTTGCCGTAAGTTTGGTAGGAAGGTACCAAAGTAATCCCGGCAAGGAACACTGGACAGCGGTCAAGAATATCCTAAAGTACCTAAAAAGGACGAAGGACATGTTTCTCGTTTATGGAGGTGACGAAGAGCTCATCGTAAAGGGTGACGTCGACGCTAGCTTCGACACAGATCTGGATGACTCCAAGTCACAAACCGGATACGTGTATATGTTGAATGGTGGAGCAGTAAGCTGGTGCAGCTGCAAGCAGAGCATCGTGGCGGGATCTACATGTGAAGCGCAGTACATGGCAGCCTCGGAGGCAGTGCATGAAGCAATTTGGGTGAAGGAGTTCATCACCGACCTAGGAGTCATACCCAATGCGTCGGGGCCGATCAAACTCTTCTGTGACAACACTGGAGCTATTGCCCTTGCCAAGGAGCCCAGGTTTCACAAGAAGACCAGGCACATCAAGCGTTGTTTCAACTCCATCCGTGAAAATGTTCAAGATGGAGACATAGATATTTGCAAAGTACATACGGATCTGAATGTCGCAGATCCGTTGACTAAACCTCTCTCGCGAGCAAAACATGATCAACACCAGAACTCTATGGGTGTTCGATTCATCACAATGTAACTAGATTATTGACTCTAGTGCAAGTGGGAGACTGTTGGAAATATGCCCTAGAGGCAATAATAAAAGCATTGTTATTATCTTTCCTTGTTCATGATAATTGTCTTTTATTCATGCTATAATTGTATTATCCGGAAATCGTAATACACGTGTGAATACATAGACCATAACATGTCCCTAGTGAGCCTCTAGTTGACTAGCTCGTTGGTCAACAGATAGTCATGGTTTCCTGACTATGGACATTAGATGTCATTGACAACGGGATCACATCATTAGGAGAATGATGTGATGGACAAGACCCAATCCTAAGCATCACACAAGATCGTGTAGTTCGTTTTGCTATAGCTTTTTTAATGTCAAGTATCTCTTCCTTAGACCATGAGATCGTGTAACTCCCGGATACCGTAGGAGTGCTTTGGGTGTACCAAACGTCACAACGTAACTGGGTGACTATAAAGGTGCACTACAGGTATCTCCAAAAGTGTCTGTTGGGTTGACACGAATCGAGACTGGGATTTGTCACTCCGTATGATGGAAAGGTATCTCTGGGCCCACTCGGTAATGCATCATCATAATGAGCTCAGAGTGACCAAGTGTTTGGTCACAGGATCATGCATTACGGTATGAGTAAAGTGACTTGCCGGTAACGAGACTGAACGAGGTATTGGGATATCGACGATCGAGTCTCGGGCTTGTAACATACCGATTGATAAAGGGAATTGTATACGGGGTTGTCAGAATCCTCGACATCGTGGTTCATCCGATGAGGTCATCGAGGAGCATGTGGGAGCCAACATGGGTATCCAGATCCCGCTGTTGGTTATTGCCCGAGAGCCGTCTCGGTCATGTCTACGTGTCTCCCGAACCCGTAGGGTCTACACACTTAAGGTTCGGTAAAAAATCGTCTTTTAGTTCACCGACCGAATATTCTCTTAAAAACACTAGCGTTCGGCTTCACCCAGTCTGAGGTACACATCCGGCTGACCCGACAGTAACAATCGCAGAGGTGCTCCCTTTACCGCCTAGCCGAACAATCGGGAACGTAGGGGTAAGCACAGAAGCCAGGCAACCCAGCTTGGCCAAAACTGAAGTCATATCGATGCATATAATGGTGAATAAAAGGTACATGCGGAAGTGTGACACATGTGTTGGGCATGAAGCCCATATAAATAAACTTCTGTTAAAGAAGCCCCCAGGTATAATGAGCGCGGATAGCGCTTCAAGTGTTTGCGAACGATGCGCGAACAAGATTTCAAAGGCCGCAATAGAAAAGGAGGGAGAAGGAGAGAAACAGAACACAACTAATATGTAAAATGTAGACGGAGGAAGGAGACGAACTCAGAATCCGGCGCTAGGCGTGGAATCTTCAAAGACGGGCTGCGTTCCATGGGTTCGGCTCGAGTCGGTTATCCGACGCATCTCGCAGACGGTACGCACCACCGGTCAGGACTTGGTCGATGATAAAGGGACCTTCCCATTTGGGCTTGAGTTTGTGCTTTTTCTTGTCCGGCAGGAGTAGAACTAACTCGCCAATGTTGTAAGTTTTGGCCCGTACTTCTCTGCTTTGATATCTTCGAGCTTGTTGTTGATAAAATGCGGAACGGGGTTTTGCCACATCTCGCTCCTCCTCCAATGCGTCCAAACTGTCCTGCCGATCAAGCTCGGCTTCTCTTTCTTCGTACATGCGCACGCGAGGTGAGTCATGAATTATGTCACAGGGCAGAACTGCCTCTGCGCCGTATACCATAAAGAATGGTGTAAATCCGGTGGTGCGATTTGGAGTGGTCCGCAGCCCCCAGACTACGGAGTCGAGCTCCTCTACCCAGTGTGTGTTAGATTCCTTGAGGGACCGCACTAATCTGGGTTTGATGCCGCTCATGATTAGACCATTTGCTCGCTCGACTTGACCGTTAGTTTGAGGGTGATAGACTGAAGCATAGTCGAGCTTGATGCCCATATTTTTGCACCAAAGTTTGACCTCGTCGGTCGTAAAGTTCGTGCCGTTATCAGTGATGATGCTATGGGGGACACCGTAACGGTGTACGACCCCTGATATGAAGTCTATCACCGGTCCAGATTCGGCTGTCTTAACAGGTTGGCTTCTATCCATTTTGTGAATTTATCCACCATGACCAGTAGGTATTTTTGCTTGTGGGTTCCTCCTTTAAGGGGTCCAACCATGTCAAGCCCCCAGATCGCGAAGGGCCGGGTGATGGGTATAGTGTTGAGGGCGGTGGGTGGCATGTGGCTTTGATTAGCAAAGAGCTGGCAACCGACGCATTGTTGGACTAAGTCCTGAGCATCTTCCCAGGCCGTCGGCCAATAAAATCCTATATGGAAGGCCTTGCCTACAAGGGCCCGGGCTGCGGCGTGGTGCCCACTGAGTCCGGCATGAATTTCAGCCAGACAGTTCCGCCCTTCCTCTTCGGAGATACACCTTTGAAGGACTCCGGTTGTGCTTTTCTTGTAAAGCTCTCCCTCATGGACCTTATAGGCTTTAGATCGCCGCACTATGCAGTGGGCCTCGTTTTGGTCCTCGAGAAGTTCCTGCCTGGTTAGGTAGGCTAGGAATGGTTCCGTCCACGGGGCAATGACTGTCATTATTACGTGGGCTAAAGATGTTACTTCGTTGGCAGAACCACCAATTGTGTCAGAATGTTCGGCATCGGGCAGTGCGGTTGGGTCCGGGTTGTTATTTCTGGATTCTCCCTCCCATAGTACGGATGGCTTGAACAGCCTCTCTAGGAAGATGTTGGGAGGGACGGCATCGCGCTTTGCGCCAATGCGCGCCAATACGTCTGCTACCTGGTTGTTATCCCGGGCTATATGGTGAAATTCGAGCCCTTCAAACCGAGCTGACATTTTTAGGACGACGTTGCGATAAGCTGCCATTTTCGGATCCTTGGCATCGAAGTCTCCATTTATTTGGGATATCACGAGGTTTGAATCCCCGTGCACCTCTAGGCGTTGAATGCCCATGGAGACTGCCATCCGGAGGCCGTTTAGAAGGGCCTCGTATTCGGCTGCATTGTTGGAGTCCGTATACATTATCTGGAGTACGTATTGAACCGTATCTCCGGTTGGGGACGTCAAAACGATGCCAGCCCCCAGACCGGCCAACATTTTGGAGCCGTCGAAGTGCATTATCCAGTTGGAATATGCGCCGTACTCTTTAGGGAGTTCGGCTTCAGTCCATTCGGCGACGAAGTCGGCCAAAACTTGCGACTTAATAGCTCCCCGTGGCTTATAGGTTATGTCGAACGGGAGGAGCTCAATGGCCCATTTGGCAATCCGGCCCATCGCGTCGCGGTTGTTTATAATGTCATTAAGAGGTACTTCGGAGGATACTATTATCGAACACTCTTGAAAGTAGTGTCGCAGCTTCCGGGATGCCAGGAACACCGCGTACACTATCTTTTGATAATGCGGGTACCATGACTTGCATGGAGTTAGGACAATGGACACATAGTAAACTGTTTTTTAAGAGGGAACTTGTGTCCGTCTGTTTCTTGTCTGCCAATGAGCACTGCGCTCACAACTTGATGAGTTGCCGCGATATATAATAGCATTGGTTCGCCCATGTTGGGCGTCGCCAGGACCGGGTTTGTTGCCAATATGGCTTTCATTTCTTTGATTCCGGCTGTGGCGGCATCCGTCCACTCGAAGTGTTCGGTGCGTCGAAGGAGGCGATAAAGAGGTAACGCCTTTTCTCCTAAACGGGAGATAAAGCGGCTTAGAACCGCCACACATCCCGTCAATTTTTGTATTTGTTTGAGGTCCTTTGGGATATCCAATTGTGACAGAGCTCGGATCTTGGTTGGGTTTGCTTCAATTCCTCTACCGGATACAATGAAGCTTAAGAGCTTTCCGGCTGGTACGCCAAAAACACATTTTTCCGGTTTAAGCTTAATGTCATATGCTCGGAGATTATCAAACGTGAGCCTCAAATCGTCTACTAGAGTTTCGACGTGCTTGGTTTTGACGACCACATCGTCTACGTATGCCTCCACTGTTTTGCCAATCTGGTTGGCCAGACATGTCTGAATCATGCGCTGATATGTTGCGACGGTGTTTTTGAGCCCAAAGGGCATTGTGTTGAAGCAGAATGGGCCGTATGGTGTGATGAATGCCGTTGCGGCCTGGTAGGGCTCTGCCATCTTAATTTGGTGGTAGCCTGAGTATGCGTCGAGGAAACACAATGAATCATGTCCTGTGGTAGCATCGATAATTTGATCGATGCGGGGGAGTGGGAAGGGATCCTTTGGGTAAGCCTTGTTGAGGTCCTTAAAATCGACGCATAGGCGCCAGGATTTGTCCTTCTTTGGTACCATCACCAGGTTTGCTAGCCAGTCCGGATGTTTTATATCTCTGATGAATCCGGCCTCCAATAATTTGGCTAGCTCCTCTCCCATGGCCTATCTCTTGGGTTCGGAGAAACACCGAAGAGCCTATTTGACTGGCTTGAATTTTTTTAGGATGTTTAGGCTGTGCTCGGCTAGCCGGCATGGGATTCCTGGCATGTTTGAAGGGTGCCAGGCAAAAATGTCCCAATTTTCGTGTAGGAATTCTCGTAGTGCGGCGTCTACATCAGGGTTTAATTGTGCCCCGATGGAGGCCATTTTTGTAGGGTCCATTGGATGGATTTGGAATTGGACAATTTCGTCCGCTGGTTTTAAGGAGGTGGACTTGGATCTCTTATCGAGTATCACATCGTCCCTATTCACCATGGAGCGCAGCACATTGAGTTCTTCGGCCGCTAGGGCTTCGGATAGTGCCTCAAGGGCCAGTGCGGCTGTCTTATTTTTGGCGTGGAGTGCTATATCCGGGTCACTAGCAAGAGTGATAATTCTGTTGGGCCCGGGCATTTTGAGCTTCATGTACCCGTAATGGGGTATAGCTTGAAAAATTGTGAATGCCTCTCGCCCTAATAGAGCGTGATATCCGCTGCTGAACGGGGCCACTTGAAACGTGACATCCTCAGACCTGTAATTATCCGGTGTGCCGAATACCACAACAAGTGTGATTTTTCCTGTACAGCATGCTTCCCGACTGGGGATTATTCCTCTAAAGGTTGTGCTTCTTCGCTCAATGCGGCTCCAATCTATTTCCATTTTTCGGAGGATTTCTGTTGGTGTCAAAACCGGCGGATCTCAGGTAGGGGGTCCCGAACTGTGCGTCTAGGCGGATGGTAACAGGAGACAAGGGACACAATGTTTTTACCCAGGTTCGGGCCCTCTCGATGGAGGTAAAGCCCTACTCCTACTTGATTAATATTGATGATATGGGTAGTACAAGAGTAGATCTACCACGAGATCAGAGCGGCTAAACCCTAGAAGCTAGCCTATGGTATGATTGTTGTTCATCCTATGGACTAAAACTCTCCAGTTTATATAGACACCGGAGAGGGCTAGGGTTACACAGAGTCGGTTCCAATGGGAGGAGATCTTCATATCCTATCGCCAAGCTTGCCTTCCACGCCAAGGAAAGTCCCATCCGGACACGGGACGGCGTCTTCAATCTTGTATCTTCATAGTCCAGGAGTCCGGCCAAAGGTCTTAGTCTGGCCATCCAGACACCCCCTAATCTAGGACTCCCTGAGTAGCCCCTGAACTAGGCTTCAATGAAGACGAGTCCAGCGCGCAAGTTGTCTTCGGCATTGCAAGGCGGGTTCCTCCTCTGAATATTCCATAGAAGATGTTGAACACCAGGGTAGTGTCCAGCTCTGCAAAATAAGTTCCACATTCCACCGTAGAGAGAATAATATTTGCATCAATCGGATCTGCTGACGTATTCCGCGGCATGACATCATGCCAAAGCCAGGCTTTTATTCATTTTACTGTTCCACCTTCGCACGTCTTGTCAAAGCAGAGATCGTGTCCCCTTATTCCGGGATTCTCATCAATACGGGCGTGGGTAACCCAACCGCGCCATTAACCGCGGCGCTTGGGAGATAAGCGAGTTTTATTAGGCCGGTGGGGGGCTTGTAGTTTTGGCCGCCCATATAAGGGGATAAGAATCTGCCCCTTCCATTCACGCCTTCTTCCTCTTCTGCTTATTCATCCCTACGCACTCGAGCTCCAGCGCCCAAGCCCGCACTTCCCACCTCAACCTTCTCCAACAATGTCCGGAGCGGGAGGTAGATGGATGGCCTCCTCCATCACGGAGGGGCAAATCAAAAAGCTGAGGAAGGCCGGATACTTGTCTGACGACATCGCGCACCGGCTTCCAGATGTGGGGCAACTCATCCCCACACCCAGGCCCCATGAGAGGGTTGTTTTTCTTCCCCATTTCCCTCCGCGGACTGGGTTTTCCTCTTCACCCGTTCGTCCGGGGGCTCATGTTCTACTACGGCCTGTACTTCCACGATCTGGCCCCGAACTTGATCCTCAATATCTCGGCGTTTATCGTCGTGTGTGAGGCCTTCTTCCGCATCCAGCCTCACTTTGGCTTATGGCTGAAGATCTTCAGCGTCAAGCCGAAGGTTGTGAAAGGCCGACAAGCAGAATGCGGAGGTGCTATGGTGGGCAAGATGGCCAACGTCACTTGGCTCGAGGGTGCCTTCATGGAAACCATCAAAGGGTGGCAATCGGGGTGGTTTTATATCACCGAGCCGCGTGACCCTAAGTGGGCAGCGGCCCCCGAATTTCGATCCGGCATCCCCACCCGGCTCACATCTTGGAAAGAGACGGGCCTGTCGTGGGGCAATCTGGAAGAGGTGACCGAACTCCAAACCTGCGTCCGAGACCTGGTGACCAAGAAGGTCAAGCTTGTCAACGTAGTCCAGGTCATGCTCTTCCGCCGGATCCTCCCGTGTCAATGACAAGACTTCAATTTGTGGGAGTTCGACCCGGCCCAGCACCAGACTCTATCCCGGCTCTTTGAAACAAAGCACGAGGACGCCTGGAAGGTGCTTTTCAAGAGTTCCGAGGTCTCCCCTCCCGTCACCGAGGATCGCAGACTCTGCGCCAAACATCAAGCCTCCGAAGTAAGCTTACATTTAGTCCCTTACGGTATACCGAATTTCATAATGTGACTTTATGTGGGATCTAAACTCTCGTTCCTTTGACAGGACTGGAAGAGGACATCCGGACAGTTTGACTGTCCGGCCCCTTTGCCCGAAGGCCCAGCAGACGCACACTTAGTGAAGCTACTGGTTCCGGCACCTCACGTGGTGCCGGAGAAGAAGGCCAAGGAGAAGGCCACGGGGACCCGAAAGAGTTCCCGACGCCCGGTGGTGTCGGATTCATCGCCCAACAACCCCGACGCGCCCTCCGCTTCGGAAGACGAGGAGGAGGAAGGAGAAGAAGAAGCCTCTCCCCCTCTAGAGGAGGGAGGAAAGAAAAGGAAGGCCGCCCCAACTAGGGAGGCCGGAGGGTCCAAGAAGGGGAAGACCCATCTGCCGGATTACGCCTCCGATGCCGAAGACGGCGGGGAGGAATGGCCATCCAGGGTCAAGCCCCTGGCAAAGTCGTAAGTGTCCGGTTACCCGAATGACTCATGGCGCTATTCTATTATTTGGTAATGTCTAACGCCGAATTTTAATCATGCAGTCCACCCAAAGCTCAGCTCGGTGATTCGTCGAGCGGCTCCATGAATTCGTCGGATGTGAACAGTGCTTCGCTTCCGACGGCCTCCTCCCCGCTCCCAGCGGACGACGCCGAGGTGGGGTCCCGAAAGGGACTAAACCAGGAGGAGGTGGTCCTGGAGGGGCCGCAAGGCGATCTCCCGGACTCCAGGCCCGAAGGGGGTAAAGCCCCAGAGGGATCTAAGTCCGGCCCCGGGCCGGACACTGCTCCGGAACCATCAGCAGTTCCAGAGTCCGGCAGGCGGCGCCTTCATAAGAAGGGGAAGCCTGCGACGCCGGCGACTTCCATCCATCTGGAGGCGCCGGACAATTTGCTGGAGGCGCTTAACGGCGCCTCCATCGACGAGGAACACCACACTGTTATGAGTGCGGTGATTTAGAAGGTTCAGTCCGCGAAGAGCGGGCTGACGGAAGCCTGTACAAGCCTGTTAACGGGCTTTGAGGTATATGTTCAAAAACATATAAAAATAATTACCGCATAGACAGTAGCCCCTGATGCTCAGTTCGGTGTTCGGAAAGAAAAGCCGAGCTGAGGATCTAAAAAGATATACGCAGGAGTCTAATAGAAATATGTCAATATGGGAATGCAGGCTGCGCTGTTGACCTCTGCCTCACTGACTGTGGAGGTCAATGCATTGAAGGAAAGCCTCGAGCGGTCCGAGAGCGAGCTCGGCCATGCCAAGAAGCAAGTCGAGGATAAAGAGGGTACATAGCACCTCCTGTAAATGTATATAGAAATAGATGGTTGCAAAATAATAACAGGACCAACGTTAATGTTGCAGGAGCCACGACCGAGGTGGCGACCCTGAAGGAGGCGGTCTCCAAGCCTGAAAAGAGTGCGACCTTGGAGCGCACCGAGCGAGAGAAGCAGCAGGCGCGGGTGGCGGAGGTGCGGCAAGAGCTCCAGGCTCTCGTGGAAAAACACGAGAGTTTGGAGCGTGACTCGAAGACTCGAGAGTCCGAGCTTGCCTTGGCTCTTGAGAGTGCCAAGACCGCTAAGGCCGAAGCCCGGAAGGCCCTTCAGGAGATTGAGGAGATGAAGAAGATAGCAGCGAGTAAGGCATTCTTTATGCAAAGCAAAAATATAAAAGTTAATTATCTGCTACTTACCCAAATCCGGAGCTCTCCAGGAGCGTTCGCCGATCTGCCCCGTATTGTGTCTGATGCCGCCGCATACTACCGAGCCGAAGAGGGGAGCTCGATGGAGAAAGTGTTTTGGTCTCAGTATGCTAAGGCCGAACATTCGGTGCCCCTGAGCGACCAGCTGAAGCAGTTGATCAAGCTCCACAAGGTGGCCGAACAGGCCATGAAGGGCCTCATAGCTCGGCTGTGGCCTGGAGAAGTCATGCCTGGGAGCTACTTCGGTCTGGTGCGGCGGCTGGTGGACGCGTGTCCGTGGATTGAGGTCGTCAAGCGCTCCATTTGTATTGAAGGTGCGCGTCGGGCCCTTGCCCGTGCTAAGGTGCACTGGGGCAAGCTAGACGCGGAGAAGCTGTTGACGGACGCGCCACCACCGCGCAAGGAGTATCGTACGCCCGAGATGTATTATAATGGCGTTCTAAAGGGTGCCCGCCGTATAGCGGATGAGTGCTCCAAAGATGTAATTTTTGAGTAGACTCGCATTTGTTATCCTGTACGCTGAAGCTTTGTTCATATGCGTTAAGCAACACTTGTTAATTTAAAATATTACCTTCTGTGCGGCCGTTTATCAAATCTGAGAGATGCAAGTCGTCGGCTTCGACCCCCATGCCACGATTGCTGGGGTGTTCGGGATAAACCTGAGCGCTCTTGTTCCCATTCTTGGGTCCATCTAGGGAGGCGTTCAGCACAACGAACCAGGCCGTCGGACTTATAATGCTTTATCACTCTCACTTAGCCATAGAATTCTATAATTTTAAATTTTGGCGAAGCCCCTAGTATTCGGAAGACCGAGTTCGGGGCGCTATCCACGCCTAGGCCGGATAAGTCCGGTTCCTCGCCCGAAGCGGCATAAGTCTTTAAGGACTCGAAGAAACCTCACGAATAGCGACCGGTCTCTTGCACTATCATGACAGTCAGTTTTAGCTTTCTCTACTGAGGTGTTAACCCAGCTCAACTGGGGCACAATCGCAGTAGTTCTCCTAGTGCTACCTTAGCCAACAATGCGGAACGTAAGGTACCAAAACATGGGAGCCGGGCAAACCCAACTATTGACCAAAGAAATGATTCGGAGCCGATGCATATAGTGCTATAAGTTCGGGGTGCCGCACTCGTGAGAGTGTTCGGTCTTCTCACACCATGTTATGGGGTGTCGTAAGCCCCTGGTGTATTGTCCGCACCAAAGTGTACGGTTGCAGAATGTCATGACTGAACATATTTGTATATAAAAAATATATAAGTACAATAATAGGTAAGAGCTATATATTGTTTATTAAAAAAGGGCTGCTGCGAAAGCAGAACGATACAAGAAGTGCGGTAAGCAAGAGATGGGAGTATTTGACATGTTCCCCTCCAGGGGCAAGTTGCGGGATTGTAAGTAAAATAGTTATTAAACTCGTTATAGAGACCACCTGGACTTTTGACATGGCTTGCTCTCTCCCTGGCTGTTGCATCATGGGTTCGGCAAGTGTATTGCCGGACATGCCTTCCGAATAGTTGGGTCCTGAAAGTGTGTAAAAAGGAAAACGGCGAAATAGGGAGCCCTTGATGCGGAGCATCCCTCACTCATCCCCATGGACGTGCCTAAATCTCCCTCAACACCACTCGGACCCATGACACGAGCCTGAGCTAAGGCCATTGAAGATAAGGTGAACTCGCTCCTCTCCGAACTTCCTATTCCTACTCACGAGACATGGCTACTACCTCATTCAAAAACTCTGTGTGTTATCAGGTGCCTGGAAATGAGCCACGGAGCAGCGACCCCCAAGAGCCAGGACAGCGAGGCCCCCAATCAGGATGAACAAGAAGAAGAGTTGCCGCGAAGCTATAGGCGCCGGACGACCGAAAATGTTCGGACGTCCGACGAGTCCCAGGACACGGACGACCGGACCCCTCCGTACGTCCGACACTTCGTCACCCGAACCAAATCTATGGACGTCCGGAGTGGACCAGACGACCGGACGCCAAGCACCGGAACCAAATCTACGGACGTCCGGAGTGGACCGGACGACCGGACGCCAAGCACCCGAACCGAAACTACGGACGTCCGAGCTCGCCCGGACGACCGGACCCTCCTGAAGCCCCGGACGACCGACCCCCTGCGGACGACCGACGCACCTACACCACGGACGTCCGAGCGCGCCCGGACGACCGGACCGTCCCGAGCCTCCGGACGTCCGACGCCTTCCGGACGTCCGACTCCTGAGTGACCGAACCTGCGGGCTGGAGCCCTTGTACCCCTTCGTTTTGACTTCCATTTGCACTAAGACTATAAATAGGACACCCCCACCTCCTTGTACGGGCAGCATAGGATTAGCTCATATTTGTGAGAGAGCCTTTGCTCACCCACTTGGATACTTCTCCTCGGAGTTCAGGACCTCTTCGGAGAAGATCCCCCAAGCGGATTCAAGACCCCTCTCGAGGGAAGACCATCAAGACCTCCGTTAGGAGATGAACTGTCCTTTGTATCCTTACCTTTGTTGACTATGGATCATATGTACCTCTTTGTGTTCGGTGATCTAGCACTCGTGTGATTGATTCTCTGTCGGTTTCGTGATTCTCTCTCGTCCTCCCCGTGATTTCCCCTTTGTGCTTCCGCGTGTTCTTCGTGTTTCTCCCGTGGGACCCCTCCAAACATGAAAGATCATCCACCTAGGGTTTTGCCCTACGTCATCTTGGTATCATGAGCCAGGTTGATCACGTTTTTGGAGCCCCTACACCGTGTTTTCTAGCTTGATTTTGTTGTTTTCGTCCTAATTCCGAAAATTCCCCACCAAAAATAGCCCCAAAATTTTTTGTGATTTGTTTGTGAGTTGAGATTTTGTTGGATTTGGTCCATGGATTGGTATTGCTGCGTGTGGATCTAGCTTTTCCCACCCTCCCCACCCTTTTCCATCCATCAAACCGCTCGATTTCGACCTCAACATCTTCTTCTTCCCCTGAGTTTTTCGCAGTTCCTCTCCCCGAGCCCGATTTTCGCCCAGGCTCCGGACGACCGGAAAAGGCCGGACGTCCGACGAAGTCCGGACGACCGTAAAATCACGGACGTCCGTGAAACCCTGACGAAGCTGAAGTTCGACAGTTCCCCACCTCCACATTCCCACATTCCACCACATCTTCCAAACCCACATACACAAACATCTTCCACGATACCTCCGATGACGATTTTGACACATTTTGGTCCTTGAGATTTTGAGTTGTGGATTCCGTATCCTTTTGTGTTTCGGCTATCTAGGTACGATTGACGTCATCACCACCACGGCTCATCTTCGCAAGGGTCTCATCATTGCAAGGACGGTAACTTCGACGACATCTTTGTCATACCTTGCAATTGCATTGATACCCACACGTCCCTACTTTGGCGTAGCTTACCCATCGAGACTAGCCGTTGAGTATTGCTGGCAACGTGACTTGTGCACATTAGTGATCATACTCCATATAGCATACATATCATACCATAGTGGTGAATATCTTGAGATCAACTTGTGTGTCACAAAGTTGTCATCGCATACGCAATTGCTACCTTGGTTCGTGAGTTTTGCATGAGAAAAGAGCTCAAAAGTGAAAGAGCCAACCAAGCTTTTAAGCAAAGAGGAAAGATAAGCAAAGAGCTAATAAGCAAGAACCATAGCATCATACAACATTAAGATTGTCATATTGGATCATCTTGGATCATTGCACCGAAATATCATACATATAGCATACTTCGGATAGAGATCGTTACATTTTTGCCTAGTAGGTTGTGCACAAGTTTGCGTGTCCGCCTATTGTGCAATCGTGCTAGAGTCTCTCTAGTATTGTGCAACAAGAGCATTTTCGTGGTTTCCACATTTTGGCTCACTTTTGGATTGCACAATCCCACTTATCTATTTGCGTGTGTGTTTCCGTGTACCCATACTTGCTTGGTCTACTTGTTGCACTTGCAAATTTGTGAATCTTTTCCAACATTATTGAAGCTCACTTACTATTGCATCAAATTTTGTGCCACCATCCTAACCAAGCTCCACCAAAAGCTTTTACTTGTGTAGGTGTGAGAACCGACAAGAATTGGTACCAACAGTGCTATTTCATTGTCCGCATTGGAGTGAATTTGATTCATCTTCAACATCGGTCAAGGTACATTCGGTACACGTTCTTTTCCTTCTTCCACTTACATTTTACTTGGTATGATGGATAGTCCAAGTTCTTCTACAAATCCACCTCTCATCGAGAACAGCGACGACATGTCATCATTCGTCACAAAGAGCCACCTCTTTGGTGCTCAAAGGGTGTTACACCAAGAGCAACAAGCTATGAGCGACCGCATCGACAACCTCGCCACCGACTTGCGACTCTCCGAGCAACGTACAAGAGACTACTTCGACGACAAGTTCGACTCTCACAAGCAAGAAAATGATGCAAGAATGGACGAGATCCGTGCCTTGATGAGGAACCGGCATCATTCCACTTCTTCCTCCTCAAGACGGAGCCGCTCAAGTCGACACTCCGATGACACCTTCTCCGGCTCAAGTACACCGTCATCGACCATTCTTCGACGAGCCGCGCGTCAAGACTGTCATGCATCTCAGAACCCAATGCAAGACAGGCATTCACAAGAGCAAGTCGATGAGCAAGTCCCTCGTCCTCAATCAAACCAAGTGGCTTTTGCTCAAGCTCAAGAACGACAATGACTACGGCGCCAAGAAGAGGAACGAGCGCGTCTACACCAAGAAGAACAAGACGCCGAGGCTCAATGTCTTCAACAACAACAACGTGAAGCGCAAGCTCTTGAGGCGCAACGTGCCATTCAAGAATCAAGTCGAGCCATCGCCAACCGCAATCACGAATGGCGCAATCAAGAGGAAGCTCTTCAAGAAGAAATCCAAGAGAGGAACTACCTACCACGTGTGCAACGTCAAGCTCCACAAGCCCCTCCTCAAGCTCGTCAAGCTCCTCTTCAAGATCAAGTTCAACAAGAGCAAGTTGATCATGGACTTCCTCCGCGCCAAGAGCAACATGAGGATGACTACCCTCCACGCCAAGGACGTCATCATCACCATCGCCAACAACACAATGAAGAGCAACGCTATGGCAAGCTCAAGTTCACAATGCCCAAGTTCAATGGAAGCAACGATCCGGAAGAATACCTCTCATGGGCATTGAAGGTCGACAAAATCTTTCGTTTGCACATCTTTGAGGAAGAGAAGAAGATCTCTATGGCATCACTTGAGTTCCAGGACTATGTTCTCATATGGTGGGAACAAGTACTTGAACACCGTGAAGCAAGAGGTGAAGCACCAATCACCACTTGGACTCAAATGAAGGATGTCATGCGGGCACGCTTCGTACCAACCTATTACAACCGCGATCTCTTCAAGAAGCTACAACTCCTCAAGCAAGGAATAAAGAGTGTTGAAGAATACTACAAGGAAATGGAGATAGCCATGATTCGAGCCAATGTCAAGGAAGATGATGAGCAAAAAATGGCACGTTTCTTGAATGGACTCAATCATCCCATCAAGAAGATCGCCGACTTCCAACCATATTCCAACCTCATTGAGCTCGTGCATCAAGCAACCAAGGCGGAACGTCAAGTGCAGGATGACTTCAAGTACGCCAAGTACTCATCCAAGACCTACGGCTTCTCCAACATCCAAGCTTCAACGACTACCCCAACATCTATGTCAACCAAATCTTCTCCAAGCAACGACGACAAGTCAAGTTACAAGAAAACTTCGGCAAGTTCAAGTCGTCTTCCTCCTATGACAAGCAACTTCAAGCCGCGTGCTTCATCATCTACTCCAACCGATGAGACCGTCAAGACAAGCTCCTTCAAATGTTTCACTTGTGGCGGCCGAGGCCACAAAGCCTTCCAATGCACCAACAAGCGCACCATGATCCTCAACGACGATGGCACCTACGACTCAATGAGTGAAGATGAAATGGAAGCTATTGAGCAAGTGGCCATGCACCGGCGCGTGAACAAGGATGAAGATGATCAAGCCTTTTGTGATGAGGATTCGAGCCCCGCTCTCGTTGTCTCCAAAGTCTTGACGCTTCAACATCAACAAGAAGAAGACCAACGATGCCACATCTTCCACACTAAGGCCAGCATCAATGGAAGGTCCGTCAAGGTCATCATCGATGGAGGTAGTTGCCACAACTTGGCAAGTGAAGAACTATGTTCAAAACTTCAATTGGTCAAGAAGAAGCACCCGCACCCCTACAAGGTTCAATGGCTAAGTGACTGGCACTATACGAGTCGAGCATACGGTCCAAGTCTCTTTCAAAATAGGTGCTTATGAAGACACTTTGGAATGTGATGTGGTCCCAATGATCGTTTGCCACCTCCTTCTTGGTCGACCATGGCAATTCGACCGTGGTGTCATCCACAATGGGCGCACCAATCACTATAGCTTCAAGATGAAAGGGAAGGAGTATGTGCTACGACCTATGTCTCCTAGTCAAGTGATAGCCGACAAGCAAACCACCCACAAGCCAAATATGAGCGCATCTTCACCTAGAGAGAAAAACCTCATCCTATTTCCCACCAAAAGTGAGATAAGAGAAGTGTGTGAGAACACATCGAGTGTGATACACTTCGTCCTCGTGTGCAAAGATGGAAAGCCAACAACTAACACCTCTCACGAGTTACCTTTAGTGTTTCAGTCTCTTTTGCAGGAATTCAAAGATGTTTTCCCCGAGGAGCTACCTCCGGGTCTACCTCCCCTACGAGGCATTGAGCATCGAATCGACCACATCCCCGGAGCGCCACTTCCAAACAAAGCCCCATACCGTGTCAATCCCGAAGAAACCAAGGAGATTCAACGACAAGTACAACAACTCATCGACAATGGTCAGGTACGTGAAAGCTTAAGCCCATGTGTCGTTCCCGTTATCCTTGTACCTAAACCCGATGGCAGTTTTCGCTTGTGTTCCGATTGTAGACCCATAAACGCCATCACCGTTCGCTATAGGCACCCCATTCCTCACTTAGATGATATGCTTGATGAACTTAGTGGAGCCAACTTTTTCTCAAAAATAGATCTTAAAAGTGGCTATTATCAAATTCGCATTCAAGAAGGTGATGAATGGAAAATCGCTTTCAAAACCAAATTTGGCTTATATGAGTGGTTAGTGACGCCTATGGGTTTGTCGGAAGCACCCGGAACTTTCGTGCGTCTTATGCATCATGTGCTTAGACCTTACATAGGAGTCTTCGTTGTGGTTTACTTTGATGATATCCTTGTGTTTAGAAAAACCATGAAAGACCATATTAATCATGTTAAATCTGTTTTGCAAACCCTTCGCAAGGAAAGCCTTTATGGAAATTTGAAAAAATGCACGTTTGGTGTTGACAAAGTGGTTTTCTTGGGATTTGTTGTCTCTTCAAAAGGTGTTCATGTTGACGAAACGAAAATTGAGGCAATTAAAACTTGGCCCCAACCAACCAATTTGCAACAAGTGCGTAGTTTCCTTGGCCTTGCATGATTTTATCGCCGATTTGTGAAAAACTTTAGCACAATTGCCCCTCCTTTGCATGCCTTGAGTAAGAAGAATGCTCCTTTTGTTTGGGGATCTTTGCAATCCACCGCTTTTGATGAACTCAAGTCTTTGCTTACTCATGCCCCGATTCTTGCTTTGCCCAATTTTGACAAAACTTTTTAGGTTCATTGTGATGCAAGTGGTACCGGAATTGGCGGAGTTTTGATGCAAGAAAAACGAGCCATTGCTTATTTTAGTGAAAAACTCTCCGGTGCTCAACTTAATTATCCCATCTATGACAAAGAATTGTATGCTTTAGTGCGTGTGCTACATGTTTGGGAACATTATCTTAGACCTCATGAGTTTGTCATCCATACCGATCATGAAACGCTTAAGTACCTAAAAGGTCAAACTAAATTGAACAAGCGTCATGCCAAATGGAGTTAATTCATTGAATCTTTTCCTTATGTGATCAAGTACATTAAGGGTAAAGAAAATGTAGTAGAGGATGCACTTTCACGCATATGCACACTTGTGACTAAACTTGAGTTGAATGTTATTGGTTTTGAGCATATAAAAGACTTGTATGAGCATGATCTTTCTTTTGCTACTCCTTAGGCTAAGTGTTTGACACACACGTCTTGGGAATGATATTACATAAAGGATGATTATCTTATGAGAGCTAACAAACTTTGCATTCTCGAGTCTTCTCTTCGTTTGCTACTTTTGCAAGAGGCTCATGGAGGTGGACTCATGGGACACTTTGGACGCGACAAGACCTTTGCACGCTCTCCAAGAACTACTTTTGGCCCAAGATGTTCCGCGACATCTCACGCTTCACCACTCGATGCTCTACATGTCCCAAAGCTAAGTCAAAAGCTCAATCCCATGGTATTTACATGCCACTTCCTATTCCTTATCAACCTTGGGAAGACATTAGCATGGATTTTGTACTTGGTTTTCCTAGAACTCAAAATGGCAAGGATTCCGTCTTTGTTGTTGTGGACAGATTTTCTAAGATGGCACATTTCATTCCTTGCAACAAGATAGACGATGCTTGACATATTGCTAATATCTTTTGTAGGGAAATCTTGCGACTTCATGGATTGCCAAAGACGATTGTCTCGGATCGTTACATCAAGTTCCTGAGTTACTTTTGGAAGACCCTATGCGCCAAGCTCGGAATCAAGCTATTGTTCTCTTCGGCATACCATCCACAAACCGACGGCCAAACGGAGGTGACGAACCGTACACTCTCCACTCTACTTCGCGTGTTGATCAAGAAGAACATCAAGGAGTGGGAGGCGTGTCTACCCATCGCCGAGTATGCCTACAACCGTGCAAGACATTCCACGACCGGCAAGTCCCCCTTCGAGGTCGTCTACGGCTTCAACCCTTTGTCCCCATTGGACATTCTACCTCTTCCTCTACAAGAATGAACCAACCTAGACGCAAGCGCTCGTGCAAGCTACATCAAGAAGATGCATGAAGATACAAGGCACACCATCGAGCGCCAAGTACAATGACTAGCGACCAAGCTCAACACCAACAAGCAACCAAAGGCATTCAACATTGGTGATCTCGTGTGGCTACATCTTTGCAAGGACCGCTTCCCCAACGAACGCAAGTCCAAGCTTCTCCCTCGGGCCGACGGACCTTTCAAGGTTCTTGCACGCTACAACGACAACACCTACAAGATCGACCTGCCACGAGACAAGTACAATGTGAGCGACATCTTCAACATCAAGGACCTAACACCTTACCATGGAGATGCATCTTTCGATCTGAGGTCGGATCTCTCCCAAGGGGGGGAGATGATGCGGAGCATCCCTCACGCATCCCCATGGACGTGCCTACATCTCCCTCAACACCACTTGGACCATGACACGAGCCCGAGCTAAGGCCATTGAAGATAAGGTGAACTCGCTCCTCTCCGAACTTCCTATTCCTACTCAGGAGACATGGCTACTACCTCATTCAGAAACTCTGTGTGTTATCAGGTGCCTGGAAACGAGCCACGGAGCAGCGACCCCCAAGAGCCAAGACGGAGAGGCCCCCAATCAGGATGAACAAGAAGAAGAGTTGCCGCGAAGCTACAGGCGCCGGACGACCGACAATGTCCGGACGTCCGACGAGTCCCAGGACACGGACGACCGGACCCCTCCGGACGTCCGACACTTCGCCACCCGAACCAAATCTACGGACGTACGGAGTGGACCGGACGACCGGACGCCAAGCACCCGAACCAAATCTACGGACGTCCGGAGTGGACCGGACGACCGGACGCCAAGCACCCGAACCGAAACTACGGACGTCCGAGCTCGCCCGGACGACCGGACCCTCTTGAAGCCCCGGACGACCGACCCCCTGCGGACGACCGACGCGCCTACACCCGAGCTGAAACAACGGATGTCCAAGCGCGCCTGGACGACCGGACCGTCCCGAGCCTCCGGACGTCCGACGCCTTCCGGACGTCCGACTCCTGAGTGACCGAACCTGCGGGCTGGAGCCCTTGTACCCCTTCGTTTTGACTTCCATTTGCACTAAGACTATAAATAGGACACCCCCACCTCCTTGTACGGGCAGCATAGGATTAGCTTATATTTGTGAGAGAGCCTTTGCTCATCCACTTGGATACTTCTCCTCGGAGTTCAGGACCTCTTCGGAGAAGATCCCCCAAGCGGATTCAAGACCCCTCTCGAGGGAAGACCATCAAGACCTCCGTTAGGAGATGAACTGTCCTTTGTATCCTTACCTTTGTTGACTATGGATCATATGTACCTCTTTGTGTTCGGTGATCTAGCACTCGTGTGATTGATTCTCTGTCGGTTTCATGATTCTCTCTCGTCCTCCCCGTGATTTCTCCTTTGTGCTTCCACGTGTTCTTCGTGTTTCTCCCGTGGGATACCTCCAAATGTGAAAGATCATCCACCTAGGGTTTTGCCCTACATCAGCCCCTTAGTGTGTTTGAGCCGCATTCTGGGCGTGTCGTTGTTGTGCCCCTCCCCTTATGCCCATGGTATCTCTAAGGCGTAATTATGTACGCGTGGTACCAGTGTTGCCATTTGGCGGGGGCTGGGGTTGGGGCCGCACTGCTATGCTTGCTCGGAACGTGCTAGCCGGATTTGTTGTAGGTTACTTCGGGCTCGCTTGACGTTGTCCGGACGTTTGACGCCTGGATTGGAGAACTGCCTTGAGAGGCTACTCTGTACTTCTGCCGCCAGGGCTGCCGTGTGCTCCTCTGTTCGGAGAGAGCGTTCGGTGTTTCCGTTTACCGTGATGACTCCACGAGGTCCTGGCATCTTGAGCTTGAGATATGCGTAGTGCGGCACCGCATTGAATTTCGCAAATGCGGTTCGTCCAAGCAGGGCGTGATAGCCGCTGCGGAATGGGACTATGTCAAAGATTAACTCCTCGCTCTGGAAGTTATCCGGGGATCCGAAGACCACTTCGAGTGTAACCGAGCCTGTACAGCTGGCCTCTACACCTCGTATGACACCTTTGAAGGTTGTCTTTGTGGGTTATAATCCTTGAAGGATCGATGCCCATTTTTCACACTGTGTCCTGGTAAAGTAGGTTCAGGCTACTGCCGCCGTCCATTAGGACTCTGGTAAGGTGAAATCTGTCGATAATTGGGTCTAGGACCAGTGCGGCGAATCCGCCGTGACAGATGCTGGTGGGATGGTCCCTTCGATTGAAGGTGATCGGGCAGGAGGACCATGGGTTGAACGTTGGGGCAACTGGCTCCAACGCATAGACGTCCTTGAGAGCACGCTTCCGCTCCCTTTTGGGGATGTGGGTTGCGTATATCATGTTCACCGTCCAAACTTGCGGGGGAAATCCCTTCTGTCCTTTGTTGTTCGGCGGCCGGGGCCCCTCCTCGTCATCGCTATTTAGCCCCCTGTCTCTGGTTTCGGCACTTAACTTGCCTGCCTGCTTGAACACCCAACAATCCCTGTTGGTGTGATTGGCTGGCTGCTCGGGGGTGCCGTGTATCTGGCACGAGCGATCGAGTATCCGGTCTAAGCTGGATGGGCCCTGAGGGTTTCTTTTGAATGTCTTCTTCCATTGACTCGGTTTAAAGCCTCTGAATCCGGCATTGACTATCGTATCTTTAGTATTGTCACCGTTAATGTCGCGCTTATGCTTGTTGCAACGTGACCTGCCGTTGTTGTCCTTGGTATCCGAATTGCCGGGGCTCTTGGTTATGTTATTGCTACAAGCTAGCCAGCTGTCTTCTCCCGCACAAAAGCAGGTCATGAGTGTCGTGAGGGCTGCCATAGATTTCGGCTTTTCCTGTCCTAGGTGCCGGGCAAGCCATTCGTCTCGGATGTTGTGCCTGAAGGCTGCAAGGGCCTCGGCATCCGGACAATCAACTATTTGGTTTTTCTTGGTTAGGAACCATGTCCAGAATTGTCTGGCCGATTCCTCTGGCTGCTGGATTATGTGGCTTAGGTCATCGGCATTTGGTGGTCGCACATACGTGCCCTGGAAGTTGTCAAGGAATGCGGATTCCAGGTCCTCCCAACAACTAATTGACTCCGCTGGCAGGCTATTAAGACAATGTCGAGCTGGTCCTTTAAGCTTGAGTGGGAGGTATTTGATGGCGTGTAGATCATCACCACGGGACATGTGGATATGAAGGAGATAATCCTCGATCCATACCGCAGGATCTGTTGTGCCATCGTATGATTCGAAGTTTACGGGTTTGAAGCCCTCAGGGATTTGATGATCCATTACTTCGTCTGTGAAGCATAGTGGGTGTGCGGCGCTCCTGTACTGGGCTATATCACGACGCAGCTCGGATGAGCTTGGTCTGTTGTATTCGGCCGGGCCATACTTATTATGTCTGGCGTGACGGCTAGCATCACGTGAAGCGGGGCGCCCATGCGATCCGTAGATCGATCTTGTTTGCCTTGCCTTATTCTTCAAGATCTCTCGCAGGTCTGTTGCGTCTCCCCATACTCTGGTACGTTTTGAGCGGTGCCGGGGTGCGGCTTGGGTCGAGGGCCTGAAGGCCTCTCTATCGTAGCCACGGGGTGGCCAATCGGGCGCATCGTACGCTGGTGATGTAGGTTTAGTTGCTTCCTCCTCATGTTGGGGTAGCAGCCTGCGCTTTGGGTAGCTCTTGGATGGGCGTTCTAGTTTATACTCTTCGGCCGCCAGGACTTCGGTCCATCTGTCGGCTAGCAAGTCTTGGTCAGCTCTAAGCTGCTGCTGTTTCTTCTTGAGGCTGCTTGCCGTGGCTACGAGCCTACCTTTGAAACACTCTTGTTCGACGGGATCCTCTGGCACAACGAATTCATCGTCGTCGAGGCTTGCCTCGTCTTCGAAGGGACACATATAATTGTCGTCCTCATCCTCTTTGTCGGCCGCTCCCTCATGAGGGCTGGCTCCTTCATCGTCCTGCACTGAATCTTGCTCGAGGGGGTTGTCTTCGGGACTGTCTGGCGTGTTGTTATCTCCGGTGCCGGAATCGCCGTTTTTGCTTTGGCGGGACTTAGAGCGGCGCCGCTGATGTCGGCGCTTGGGTTGCTTCTTGGAGGGATCATCCTCCGTTTTCTCCTCGCCATCCCCCGCTTTAGGGGTGTCCACCATGTATATGTCATATGACGAGGTGGCTTTCCAGTTCCCTATAGGTGCTGGTTCTTGATCGTCTCCTTCATCGGTGTCCATGCCATCGATGTCTTCAGAGTCAAAGTCGAGCATGTCGGTTAAATCGTCGACAGTGGCTATGAAGTGGGTGGTGGGTGGGCTTCGAATTTCTTCGTCGTCCGCATCCCAACCGTGTTGGCCGTAGTTCGTCCAGGGCTCTCCTGACAAAGAGAGAGACTTTAATGAATTTAGGATATCGCCAAAAGGGGAGTGCTGAAAGACGTCCGCGGTGGTGAACTCCATGACCGGAGCCCAATCGGGCTTAATCGGAAGAGGTGCAGGATTTACGGAGTCTGGATCGGAGTCCGGCACCTTGGAGTCACGAGCCTTGCGAAGGACTAGGCTGGTATCCGGCTCTATCACCGTAGAGGTTGCAGCTTCCGGGGCGGTGTCCAACCGTCTGTCCTCGACTCGGCCAGTGGGCTCCGAGCTAATGGTCGGAGCGGACACCTGAGCGATGCTCTGGGTGTTGTCCGATGGCAGAGCTAAATCATGCCCATCGTGACAGTGCGGCGCGCCCGGTCGTGGCTTGAATCCGTCGAAGTTCAAGTCCCCGCGGATGTCGGTCGTGTAGTTTAAGCTTCCAAACCTTAACTAATGGCCAGGGGCGTAGCTTTCGATCTGCTCCAGATGGCCAAACGAGTTGGCCCACAGTGCGAAGCCGCCGAATACGAAGATCTGACTGGGGAGAAAAGTCTCATCCCGGACCACAAGGCGACGACACAGAGGAGCTCTCAATGAAAGCACCAATGTCGGTGTCAAAACTGGCGGATCTCGGGTAGGGAGTCCCGAACTGTGCATCTAGGCGGATGTTAACAGGAGACAAGGCGGATGGTAACAGGAGACAAGGGACACGATGTTTTTACCCAGGTTCGGGCCCTCTCAATGGAGGTAAAGCCCTACTCCTGCTTGATTAATATTGATTATATGGGTAGTACAAGAGTAGATCTACCACGAGATCGGAGCGGCTAAACCCTAGAAGCTAGCCTATGGTATGATTGTTGTTCGTCCTATGGACTAAAACTCTCTGGTTTATATAGACACCGGAGAGGGCTAGGGTTACACAGAGTCGGTTACAATGGGAGGAGATCTTCATATCGTATCGCCAAGCTTGCCTTCCACGCCAAGGAAAGTCCCATCCGGACACGGGACGGAGTCTTCAATCTTGTATCCTCATAGTCCAGGAGTCCGGCCAAAGGTCTTAGTTCGGCCATCCGGATACCCCCTAATCCAGGACTCCCTCAGTTTCCTCGTAAATGAGGTTCAATCTGCTGCCACCGTCCATGAGTACCTTTGTGAGGCAAAAGCCGTCCACTATTGGACTGAGGACCAGTTTGGCTGGTGCTCGGGCTGTTCGGAATTTAGGTTCGTCACTGGCATTAAATGTAATAGCCGTGTCACTGCTTGGGTTTATTGTTGCTACTTGGTAGACTTCGGCAAGGCTGCGGAGTGTTCGTTTCCGCATATTATTTGATGCAAATGTCTCGAAGACTGTTAATACCGTACTGGTATCCTTGGGTTGATGCTCTGGAGCTAGAAGCTCTTCGCCACTTTTGGCCACCTGCCGTAGTCTCCAACATGCTCTAAGGCTATGAGTTGGAGTGGCGTCCTCTGTACTATGAATTTTGCAGGGTCCATTGAGGCATCCCTCTAGTACGGTTCCATGCCCTATAGAGGGTTTTTGCTTTTTGGTATTTAACCCAGGTGTCTGGCGATGATGCACCCTTTTATTTCGGACTGGGGTTGTATTCAGGGCCGGATTGTCCCAAAAATTGATTTTGGTTTTCCAGGCGCTTTCCATCTCACTGTACTTTCATGCTATGGACGCCGAGTCAGCAAAGTATGTAATTTCACGACGACTTACGGCGTTGAGGATTCCCTTGTCCGTGCAATTATTGCGGAAGAATGTAATCGCGTCCTCCTCACGGCATTCCTTTATTCTGTTCATAACCAGGAGGAATCTGGCCCAGTAATGGTGTACTATTTCTGCGGGCTCTTGCCGGATTTGGGATAGATCGCTTATGTTTGGGTGGGCGAGTGGAATTAAATCCGGAACCCTGTCCAATCTCAGGCTCAGGGGCCACGAAGTTTCCGAACTCAGAAGCTTGGGTTCTTGGATGTTGTCCAATGCACCTAGCCTGCTGCCTGACTTTAGGTTCAGGGCTTGAGTTATGTCCTCCCCTCCGCGGGAATCTGGCATGGAGGGATCGGGAATCCGGACATAGCTAGTCCTTAAAATCGAGGAAGGGTCTCCGTATTGCTCCTCAACCACGGCAACATGGTGGGTAACCTAGGGAGAATTGATCTCTCTTAGATCGGTTTTAGGCCCAATCTGATCGTAGTCTGTAGCGACTCCCAGGGAGGCGATACAATCCAAGAGCTCATTTACGGAAGAGAGCTCCATCAGATCTAAGTGCTCGTCGAGTTTCGAGCTAACGTGAAGATTGCTTTCGATGACCCGAGGAGTCATCGTCGATGCGGTGGCCAGACAGGCGGTCATAAGAAAACCGCCTAGCCGGAGAGTTTGGCCGATAGCCAAAGCTCCTTTAGCAATAGTGCCTTCTTTAAAGACGGGATGAGGCATCCTTCCTGATGGCGACGACACAGAGGAACTCTCAATAAAAGCACCAATGTCGGTGTCAAAACCGGCGGATCTCGGGTAGGGGGTCCCAAACAGTGTGTCTAGGCGGATGGTAACAGGAGACAAGGGACACGATGTTTTTACCCAGGTTCAGGCCCTCTCGATGGAGGTAAAACCCTACTCCTGCTTGATTAATATTGATGATATGGGTAGTACAAGAGTAGATCTACCACGAGATCAGAGAGGCTAAACCCTAGAAGCCAGCCTATGGTATGATTGTTGTTCGTCCTACGGACTAAAACCCTCCGGTTTATATAGGCACTGAAGAGGGTTAGGGTTACACAGAGTCAGTTACAATGGTAGGAGATCTACATATCCGTATTGCCAAGCTTGCCTTGCACGCCAAGGAAAGTCCCATCCGGACATGGGACGAAGTCTTCAATCTTGTATCTTCATAGTCCAGGAGTCCGGCCAAAGGTGATAGTTCGGCTATCCGGACACCCCCTAATCTGGGACTCCCTTAGTGATCCTTATGTTGTGAGGAGAACTGTCGTGGATTATAGGTTCCACACCAAAGAACGGCAAGACTTCTATGAGACCATTCTGCTTCACAAGAAGCCAATTGTCTGTGATATGAGATGGGTTGACTGGACATACATCAGAGAGAATGAAGATCACTTCCCAGGTGTATATGACCATTTTAAGGCTTGTGGAGTTGACAAGTTTGTTGGAGAGAAGCTCACCAAGTGGAATGGTGAGCTGATCATGCAATTCTACTCCACTTCTCATTTCTATCCAGATGGAAGGATCATGTGGATGTCTGAAGGTACAAGGTACCAGTCAACTGTTAATGAATGGGCCAAGCTGATGAATGCTCCAAAAGATCATGAGGATGATTTGGATGTGTATGCCAAGAAGAAGAAAGACCACAACTCCATGGCAAGTATGTACAAGGAAATTCCTGATGAAGCCCTGGAAACTCAAAAGTTGGGCTCTATGAAATATTTGTTGTCTGGTCTACCTACTATCAACACCATCCTTAGGCACACTCTATTGCCCAAGTCTAGAGATCACAGAATGATAAGAGGACATTCAATCAACTTGCTGCACATTTTTTATGTCCCTAAAAAATTCAAGGTCATGAGTCTGATTATAGAGACAATCAAGAGGATAGCTGCTGACCAGAAAAGGTCTTGTGGGTATGCTCCACACATTTAGGTGCTCATCAACTCAAAGATGGGCACATGCACTTATTTTTTGGACAAGGAGCACTTACCTCTCAAGCCATATTTTGAAAACAACATAGTTGTCATGGTTGAGAATGATCCTTCATCAGTGCAAGCACATGAGAAGAGAGCAAAGGGAAGGGCAGAGAAAGCTGCAAAGATTCCAAGTGTTGAAGAGGCATTTCAAGTGTTCTTGAAGAGCAAACAAGATCGACTTGGATTTCTGATCCAATCTACCTTGAGGATTGAGAAGAGCTTGGCCACCCTGACTCAAAATTAGGAGAGTTTGGAGAGGATCATTGAACAAAATTCTATGATCTTGATCTGAAAGTCACTAAGATACAGATAGTAGTTGAGAAGCTCCAGGTGGAAGCAGAGGAGAAGAAAGGAAAGGCAACTACATAAGCTTTTCAGTATGTGCCAAGAGGTCAGAGGTCAGCTGTAGTGCTAGTACCTGATACTACAACAACTACATCTGCACGAGCAGCCACAACTTCACTGCCACCTCCAGCAGCCACTCCAGCAGCTCCAGCTACATCAACTGAAGCCTTTGTCCTTGGAGTCATAACTACACCACCTCACGGAGACCAAGCCTGAGAGACACATAGCACTATGCATATTTGAACTTTTTGGTAAATTGTTGCCAGGGGGGATAAATATGTATAGATCATAGCCTTCAGGAGAGAGTGTTGCTTTTTGTCTCTCTTGCACTTTATTTGGTTGAACTTTATTGTATGCTTGCTTGATACCTTATGTCCTTGTGTGAGATACTTGAATGATGATGTGTTTGATCATATGCTACATTAATGTGTGTTTGGATGATATTATCTCTTATATCCATATATGATCATTCACTTTCCTTGGTGATGAGTGCATGCTTTTAATTGTTGTCATTTTGAGCACTTCACCAAGATGTATGTGACACGGAAGAGTAACCCATGACTAATCGATTGTGCATTTGAATTCAAAAGCAAATCTTAAATAATGCACAAATTTAGGGGGAGCTCTTTCTTATCACATACTTCTCAAAACGATGATGTATTTCAATCTTATTATCATTTTTCGAAGCTTTGATCTATATGTTGTCATCAATTTTGAAAACGGGGGAGATTGAAAGTGCAACTATCGCTGGATTGTTTCGGTAATGATTAACAACATATAGCGCATTGAACTAATGCTATTTCAAGGTGAATATTTCAGGAAAGTTCAATGATTGGCATGGCATCGATTAGGAATGTGGACCCCTCAAAATGCTAAGGACAAAGGATTGGCTCAAGCTCTAAAAGCTCAAGACTCTACATTTTACTTTTAGTGATCCAAGATCACATTGAGTCCATAAGAAAAGCCAATACTATTAAAAGGGGATGAGGTGTTGCTTAATGGCTTGCTTGCTCAAAATGCTTAGTGATATGCTCCAAAAACCCTCAACCACTTTCTCATATCCACATATGTCCCAAACCAAAAGTAAAACTCGGCCCCACCGATTTGATCTATCCAACGCCACTGATACGTCTCCAACGTATCTATAATTTTTAATTGTTGCATGCTATTATATTACCCATTTTGGATGTTTATGGGCTTTACTTTAGACTTTTATATCATTTTTGGGACTAACCTACAAACTGGAGGCCCAGCTCGAATTGCTATTTTTTTTTGCCTATTTCAGTGTTTCAAAGGAAAGGAATATCAAACAGAGTCCAAATGGAATGAAACCTTCGGGAGCGATCTTTTTGGAACAAATGCAATCCAGGAGACTTAGAGTGGATGTCAAGCAACGAACGAGACGGCCACGAGGGTTCCCAGTGCGCCCTAAGTGGGTGGGCGCGCCCCCAACCTCGCGGGGCCCTCGTGGCTCCCCTGACCTACCTCCTTCGCCTATATATATCCACATACCCTGAAAACATCCAGGAGCACCACGAAAAACTATTTCCACCGCCGCAACCTTCTGTATCCGCGAGATCCCATCTTGGAGCCTTCGTCGGCGCTTCGCCGGAGGGGGAATCGACCATGGAGGGCCTCTACATCATCTCCAAGGCCTCTCCGATGAGTTGTGAGTAGTTTACCACAGACCTTCGGGTCCATAGTTATTAGCTAGATGGATTCTTCTCTCTATTTGAATCTCAATACAAAGTTCTCGATCTTCTTGGAGATCTATTCGATGTAGCTCTTTTTGCGGTGTGTTTGTCGAGATCCGATGAATTGTGGGTTTGTGATCAAGTTTATCTATGAGATATAATTGAATCTTCTCTGAATTCTTTTATGTGTTATTAGTTATCTTTGCAAGTCTCTTCTGAATTATCAGTTTGGTTTGGCCTATTAGATTGATCTTTCTTATAATGGGAGAAGTGCTTACCTTTGGTTTCAATCTTGCGGTGTCCTTTCCCAGTGACAGCAGGGGCATCAAGGCACGTATTGCATTGTTGCCATCGGGGATAAAAAGATGGGGTTTATATCATATTGCATGAGTTTATCCCTCTACGTCATGCCATCTTACTTAATGCGTTACTCTGTTCTTATGAACTTAATACTCTAGATGCAGGCAGGAGTTGGTCGATGTGTGGAGTAATAGTAGTAGATGCAGAATCGTTTCAATCTACTTGTTGCGGACGCGATGCCTATATACATGATCATGCCTAGATAATCTCATAACTATGCACTTTTCTATCAATTGCTCGATAGTAATTTGTTCTCCCACCGTAATACTTATGCTATCTTGAGAGAAGCCACTAGTGAAACCTATGGCCCCGGGTCTATATTTTATCATATAAGTTTTCCATCTACTTTTATTTGCATCTTTTAATTTCCAATCTATATCATAAAAATACCAAAAATATTTATCTTATCTTATTATCTCTATCAGATCTCACTTTCGCAAGTTACCGTGAAGGGATTGACAACCCCTTTATCGCATTGGTTGCGAGGTTCTTGTTTGTTTGTGTAGGTGCGTGGGACTTTTGAGGAGCCTCCTATTGGATTGATACCTTGGTTCTCAAAAACTGAGGGAAATACTTATGCTACTTTACTGCATCACCCTTTTCTCTTCAAGGGAAAACCAACACAGTGCTCAAGAGGTAGCAAGAAGGATTTCTCGCACCGTTGCCAGGGAAGTCTTTGTTGAAGTCAAGACATACCAAGTACCCATCACAAACTCATCTCCCTCACATTACATTATTTGCCATTTGCCTCTCGTATTCCTCTCCCCCACTTCACCCTTGCCGTTTTATTCGCCCTCTCTTTTCCGTTCGCCTTCCTCTTTCACTTGCTCCTTGCATTTTTTAACGTTATGTCTCAAATTGGGGAAATTATCATCGATATGGACAATAATAATAATATGGAAAATTCTGATGCTCCTGCTGAAGAACCCCTATCTTACATACAAAAAATTTCAAATCGGTACTTGTAATATTATTGGAAAAGGGGTTATTCAAGTTTTCTTTACTTGTGCTGGTGCTTTACCTTCTATGGGTGGTTCTATTCTTCATAGAACTAGTAGTCTTGAAGATGCTATCACCAAGCTTATTGTTGAACTTGAAAGGCAATTTATGCACATGCACCCTTGCATACAAAGGATTTTCCTAGAATTTTCTAATATTGAGCATTCCTCTATTAAGCACCCCGCTACTATCTTTTTGGCACATGAGTTCAGATTTATAATAAAAGAGTCCAAAGAAATCTTTGTGCACTATAGGGTGGATGCTGGCCGTCCTCCCATAGAGGCAATCCTCTTTGATCAATAGGAAACAATGCATTTTCAATCTTTAGACTATGTTGCTTTTAATGAAAACCTTAGAAAAAAGGTTCCTACTAATGTTCTAATTGATAGAATTTTCGAACTTAATAATGATTTTGATATTCGAAATAATGAGCTAGGATATTCTCTTGAGTATAGGCTCACGAAGTTCTGCCAAAAGAATGCTTATAATGATGAATTGGTTGTGCAATATGAAGGGCCAAAGGAGGAACCTATACCTCCCGAGATTGATCTTGGAGACTTCTATACCATTAAATTTAGCCCTTTTGATTACTTTTGGTTGCCTCAAAGAAAACTTGCTGCTGAATGTAGAGAATATGAAATGAGTTTTCGTGATCTATCTTATTATTATGGCACTACTTAGATCTATTCTCGCTTTTATGCCTAGCTAGGGGCGTTAAACGATAGCGCTAGTTGGGAGGCAACCCACTTTTATGTTTGTTTCTTGCTTTTTGCTTCTGTTTAGTAATGAATATTTCATCTAGCTTCTTTTTAGATGTGGTTTTATGTTTTAATTAGTGTTTGTGCCAAGTAGAACCTATAGGATAACCTAAGGTGATAGTTGATTTGATTCTGCTGAAAAAATAGAAACTTTTGCCCGCACGAGAATAATTTTAATAAATCACAGGAACGTTCTTTTTTGTTGATTCTTTTTGCAGTAGATCAATAGATCCCAGGACTTCCTATTTTGGTAGGATTTTTAGAGTTCGAGAAGTATTCGAAAGTTACAGATTGCTACAGACTGTTCTATTTTTGACAGATTCTGTTTTTCGTGTGTTGTTTGCTTATTTTGATGCATCTATGGCTAGTATCGGGGGGTATGAACCATAGAGAAGTTGGAATACAGTAGGTTTAACACCAATATAAATAAAGAATGAGTTCATTACAGTACCTTATGTGGTGGTTTTTCTTTCTTACACTAACGGAGCTTATGGATTTCCTGTTGAGTTTTGTGTTGTGAAGTTTTCAAGTTTTGGGTAAAGATTTGATGGACTACGGAATAAGGAGTCACAAGAGCCTAAGCTTGGGGATGCCCATGGTACCCCAAGATATTCAAGGATAACCAAAAGCCTAAGCTTGGGGATCCCCTAGAAGGCATCCCCTCTTTCGTCTTCGTCTATCGGTAACTTTACTTGGAGCTATATTTTTATTCGGCACATGATATGTGTTTTCCTTGGAGCGTCTTGTATGATATGAGTCTTTGCTTTTTATATTACCACAATCATCCTTGCTGTACACACCTTGGGAGAGACACACTTGATTTGGAATTTATTAGAATACTCTATGTGCTTCACTTATATCTTTTGAGCTAGATAGTTTTGCTCTTGTGCTTCACTTATATCTTTTAGAGCACGGCGGTGGCTTTATATTGTAGAAATTTTTGATCTCTCGTGCTTCACTTATATCATTTTGAGAGTCTTTTAGAACAGCATGGTATTTTCTTTGGTTATAAAATTGGCCCTAGAATGATGAGCATCCAAGTTGGGTATAATAAAAACTATCATAGAAAGTGCATTAAACACTATGATCAATTTGAAGCTTGATAATTGTTTTGAGATATAAAGGTGGTAATGTTAGAGTCATGCTAGTTGGGTAATTATGAAATTGAGAAATACTTGTGTTGGAGTTGGCAAGTCCCGTAGCATGCACGTATGGTAAAAGTTGTGTGACAAATTTATTGCATGGGATGCTCTTTTAATTGTCTTCCTTATAAGTGGAGGTCGGGTCGCGCGATGGTTAACTCCTACCAACCCTTCCCCTAGGAGCATGCGTAGTAGTACTTTGCTTCGAGGGAAAGTAGACATTTGCAATAATTATATGAGTTCTTTATGACTAATGTGAGTCCACGGATTATATGCACTCTCACCATTCCACCATTGCTAGCCTCTATTATACCGCGCAACTTCCGCCGGTATCATGCACCCACCATTTACCTTCCGCAAAACAGCCACCATACCTACCTATTATGGCATTTCCATAGCCATTCCGAGATATATTGCCATGCAACTTTCCACTGTTCCGTTTATTATGACACGCCTCATCATTGTCATATTGCTCTTTGCATGATCATGCAATTGACATCATATTTGTGGCAAGGCCACCTTCATAATTTTTCATACATGCCACTCTTGATTCATTGCATATCCCGGTACACCACCGGAGGCATTCACGTAGAGTCATATTTTTTCTAAGTATTGAGTTGTAATTCTTGAGTTGTAAATCAATAAGAGTGTGATGATCTTCATTACTAGAGCATTGTCCCAAGTGAGGAAAGGATCATGAAGACTATGATTCCCCCACAAGTCGGGATGAGACTTCGGACTTTAAATAAAAGAGGCCAAAGAAGCCCATATAAAAAAAGAGGCCAAAGAATCCCACCAAATAAAAAATAGAAATGAGAGAAAAAGAGAGAACGGACAATGCTACTATCTCTTTTCCACACTTGTGCTTCAAAGTAGCACCATGATCTTCATGATAGAGAATCTCCTATGTTGTCACTTTCATATACTAGTGGGAATTTTTCATTATAGAACTTGGCTTGTATATTCCAATGATGGGCTTCCTCAAAATGCTCTAGGTCTTCGTGAGCAAGCAAGTTGGATGCACACCCACTTAGTTTCTTTTGTTCAGCTTTCATATATTTATAGCTCTAATGCATCTGTTGCATGGCAATCCCTACTCACTTACATTGATATCTATTAATGGGCATCTCCATAGCCCGTTAATACGCCTAGTTGATGTGAGACTATCTTCTCCCTTTTTTGTCTTCACAACCACCACCCTATGCCACATATAGTGCATGTCCATGGCTTGCGCTCATGTATTGCTTAAGAGTTAAAAAAGCTGAAGCGCGTTAAAAAGTATGAACCAATTACTTGGCTGAAACCGGGGTTGTGCATGATGGGAGTATTTTGTGTAATGAAAATGAAGCATGGCCTAACTATATGATTTTGTAGGGATGAGCTTTCTTTCGCTATCCTATTTTGATAAGACATGATTACTTGTTAGTATGCTTGAAGTATTACTATTTTTATGTTTTATGAACTTTTATCTTGAATCATTTGGATCTGAACAATCATGCCACAATAAAGAAAATTACATTGAGAATTATGCTAGGAAGCATTCCACATCAAAAATTCTGTTTTTATCATTTACCTACTCGAGGACGAGCAGGAATTGAGCTTGGGGATGCTTGATACGTCTCCAATGTCTCTATAATTTTTGATTGTTCCATGCTATTATATTATCCGTTTTGGATGTTTATGGGCTTTACTTTACAGTTTTATATCATTTTTGGGACTAACTACTAACCAGAGGCCCAGCCCGAATTGCTGTTTTTTTTGCCTATTTTAGTGTTTCGAAAGAAAGGATATCAAACAGAGTCCAAATGGAATGAAACCTTCGGGAGCGATCTTTTTGGAACAAACGCAATCCAGGAGACTTAGAGTGGATGTCAAGCAACGAACGAGACGGCCACGAGGGTTCCCAGTGCGCCCTAAGTGGGTGGGCGCGCCCCCAACCTCGCGGGGCCCTCGTGGCTCCCCTGACCTACCTCCTTCGCCTATATATATCCACATACCCTGAAAACATCCAGGAGCACCACGAAAAACTATTTCCACCGCCGCAACCTTCTGTATCCGCGAGATCCCATCTTGGAGCCTTCGTCGGCGCTTCGCCGGAGGGGGAATCGACCATGGAGGGCCTCTACATCATCTCCAAGGCCTCTCCGTTGAGTTGTGACTAGTTTACCACAGACCTTCGGGTCCATAGTTATTAGCTAGATGGCTTCTTCTCTCTCTTTGAATCTCAATACAAAGTTCTCCTCGATCTTCTTGGAGATCTATTCGATGTAACTCTTTTTGCGGTGTGTTTGTCGAGATCCGATGAATTGTGGGTTTATGATCAAGTTTATCTATGAGAAATAGTTGAATCTTCTCTGAATTCTTTTATGTGTGATTGGTTATCTTTTCAAGTCTCTTCGAATTATCAGTTTTGTTTGGCCTATTAGATTTATCTTGCTTGCAATGGGAGAAGTGCTTAGCTTTGGGTTCAATCTTGCGGGGTCCTTTCCCAGCGACTGCAGGGGTAGCAAGGCATGTATTGTATTGTTGCCATCGAGGATAAAAATATGGGGTTTATATCATATTGCATGAGTTTATCCCTCTACGGCATGTCATCTTGCTTAATGCGTTAATCTGTTATGATGAACTTAATACTCTAGATGCAGGCAGGAGTCGGTCGATGTGTGGAGTAATAGTAGTAGAGGCAGAATCGTTTCGATCTACTTGTTGCGGACGTGATGCCTATATACATGATCATGCCTAGATAATCTCATAACTATGCACTTTTCTATCAATTGCTCGAGAGTAATTTGTTCACCCATCGTAATACTTATGCTATCTTGAGAGAAGCCACTAGTGAAACCTATGGCCCCCGGGTCTATCTTTTATCATATAAGTTTTCCATCTACTTTTATTTGCATCTTTTATTTTCCAATCTATATCATAAAAATACCAAAAAAATTATCTTATCTTATTATCTCTATTAGATCTCACTTTCGCAAGTTACCATGAAGGGATTGAAAACCCCTTTATCGCGTTGGTTGCGAGGTTCTTGTTTGTTTGTGTCGGTGCGTGGGACTTTTGAGGAGCCTCCTACTGGATTGATACCTTGGTTCTCAAAAACTGAGGGAAATACTTACGCTACTTTGCTGCATCACCCTTTCCTCTTCAAGGGAAAACCAACGCAGTGCTCAAGAGGTAACAACCACCGTGTTTATTTGACATAGCCACTACGAGAAACCCTAGTCACTTCAGTCTCACCGATAGGGATCTCGGTCTCACTGAGATGGGATTGCAAACTCTCTGTTTCCCTTCGTAATGTTTCAGTCTAACCGAGATGAGCGATCGGTCCCACCGAGTTTGCAATGCAAACTCCATGTTTCCCTTTCATAACATTTCGGTCCCACCAAGACGAGCGAATCGGTCCCACCGAGTTTGCCTGACCAACTCTCTGGTTAGCTTATTACCAAAGTTGGTCCCACCGAGTTTGTGTAATCGGTCTCATCGAGATTACTTTATGCCCTAACCCTAATGAAATCGGTCCCACCGAGTTGACATGTCGGTCCCACTGAAATGCCTAACGATCTCATTATGAACTAAATCGGTCTGACCGATTTTTATGATTCGGTCCCACAGAGTTTGGTAAATTGTGTGTAACGATTAGATGTTGTGTGGAGGCTATATATACCCATCCATCCTATCCTCATTCTTGAGGAAAGCCATCAGAACATGCCTACACTTCCAACATTCATTTTCTGAGAGAGAACCATCTACTCATGTGTTGAGGCCACGATATTCCAATCCAACCATATGAATCTTGATCTCTAGCCTTCCCCAAGTTGCTTTCCACTCAAATCATCTTTCCACAAAATCTAATCCTATGAGAGAGAGTTGAGTGTTGGAGAGACTATCATTTGAAGCACAAGAGCAAGGAGTTCATCAACAACACACCATCTATTACCTTTTGGAGAGTGGTGTCTCCTAGATTGGTTAGGTGTCACTTGGGAGCCTCCGTCAAGATTGTGGAGTTGAACCAAGGAGTTTGTACGGGCAAGGAGATCGCCTACTTCGTGAAGATCTACCCAAGTGAGGCAAGTCCTTCGTGGGCGATGGCCATGGTGGGATAGACAAGGTTGCTTCTTTGTGGACCCTTCGTGGGTGGAGCCCTCCGTGGACTCGCGCAGCCGTTACCCTTCGTGGGTTGAAGTCTCCATCAACGTGGATGTACGATAGCACCACCTATCGGAACCACACCAAAAATCTCTGGGTCAACATTGCGTTTGCTCCCTCCAAACTCCTCCCTTTACCTTCATATGCAATGATTTACATTTCGCTGCTATACTCTTAGACTTGCATGTGTAGGTTGATTGCTTGACTTGTGCTAAGTTGCTAAAATCTGCCAAGAACTAAAATTGGGAAAAGGCAAGATTTTTATTTGGTCAAGTAGTCTAATCACCCACCCCCCTCTAGACATACTTTCGATCCTACATTTCTTAGTAGTAGCATAGATTGTTTGAGGACTATCTAGAATTTTACTAGCATAATGGATAACATTCAATTTCTTATCAACTCTTTGTCCTAGAATAGCACCAACATAGTCACTAACATGAAATATAATTTCAAAAGGCAAGTTCCAATCAGGTGGTTGAACAATAGGTGCAGAGGTTAAGGCTTTCTTAAGTATTTCAAAGGCTTCTACACAATCATCATCAAAAACAAATGGAACATCTTTTTGCAAAAGATTTGTAAGAGGCCTAGAAGTCTTAGAGAAGTCTTTAATAAACCTTCTATAGAAACCAGCATGACCAAGAAAACTTATTATACCTTTTATATCTTTAGGACATGGCATTTTCTCAATGGATCAACCTTAGCTTTATCTACCTCAATACCTCTTTCAGAAATTTTATGCCCAAGGACAATACCTTCATTCACCATAAAGGGGCACTTGTCCCAATATAAGACAAGATTAGTTTCTTCAAATCTCTACAAAACTCAATCAAGGTTGCTCAAGCAAGCATCAAAAGAAGTCCATAAATGGAAAAGTACTCCATGAATACCTCAACAATCTTTTCACAAAAATCTGAGAATATAGCAGTCATACATCTTTGAAAGGTAGCAGGTGCATTGCATAAACCGAAAGGCATAGATCTATAAGCATACATTCCAAAAGGAGAAGTAAAAGTAGTTTTCTCTTGATCTTCTTGTGATGTAGGTATTTGAGAAAAACCAGAATAACCATCTAGGAAGCAGAAATGTGTATGCTGAGACAATATTTCTAACATTTGATCAATAAAAGGAAAGGGGTAATCATCTTTTCTAGTTGCTTTATTTAATTTTCTAAAATCAATTACCATCCTATAACCAGTTAAAATTCTTTGTTGGATAAGATCATTTTATCGTTAGGAAAAATGGTAATACCTCCTTTCTTAGGGACATAATGAACGGGACTTGCCCATCTACTATCAGCAATGGGATAAATTATAACGGCCTCCAGAAGCTTCAATATTTTATTTCTTACCACATCCTTCATCTTAGGATTCAACCGTCGTTGATGATCAGCAACTAGCTTAGCATCGGGCTCAATATTAATCTTGTCCTGACATAGAGAGGGAGTGATGCCCTTGAGATCATCAAGAGCGTATCCAATAGCAGCACAGTGCTTCTTCAGAGTTTTTTGTAATATCTTTTACTTATACTCTGAATTAGCACTAATAATAACATGATATATCTTCTTTTCATCAAGATATGCATAGTTTAATGTGTATGGTAATTGCTTTAATTCAAACACGAGGTCACTCTTAGGGAGAAGAGGATGCCAAAGAGTTTCAACAGGAAAGTTATGTTTTAGGATAGGTACTTGTTTGAAGATCATATCATCTATTTTGTGGTTTGGCAAATATTATTCTAAAGGATACATAGGACGAACAACAATAGAAGCAAGACCAATAAGTTCATCCTTACTAGACAATTCCTTTTCATGAGGTTGTCTATGGAACTTAGACAAATTGAACACATGAGATACATCACCAAATATAACTCTAACCTTCTCGTTAACATAATCAATTTCAGCATTAACATTATTCTAGAAAGGTCTACCAAATGTAATGGGACAAAAGTTATCTTGTTGTTAACCAAGTACTAAGAAGTCAGTAGGGTATTTGATTTTACCACACAAGAATTCAACATGTCAAACAATCCCAAGTGGTTTAATAGTAGCTCTATTTGCTAGCTTAATAATGACTTAAATATCATCAATCGTGGCAGGGGCAGTATCATTCATAATTTCACGATATAGAGTAAATGAAATAACACTAAGACTAGCACCCATGTCACATAAATCATGATAGCAATGATCTACAATTTTAATAGAAACAACATGCAAGCCCACTACGGGTTTATTCTTATCTAGCATATCACGTTCATTTCTAACAGGTTTATTAATTTTTGCAGCATCATCGAAAAATAAATAACATGCCCATCAATATTATCAACCAAGAGATCTTAAACCATTGCAATATTAGGGTCAACCTCAATTTGTTCAGAGGGTCCAGGTGTTATAATATTACATTTATTCACCAAAGGAGGCTTCTCAATATAAGCAGTAGGCACAACTGGATCCACATTGTAAATGATAGCTTCATCTTTAACTATAACGTGTTCCTCTATCTTCCCTTTAATAGGGGGATGATATTTAAACCACTTCTCCTTTGGGAGATCAACATGAGCATCAAAATATTCACAAAATGTATCTACTATCTTAGAGTCTGGTCCATATTTAGTACTAAACTTATGAAAAGCATCGGTTTCCATAAAAGATTTAACACAATCAAACTCAAGATTTATACCTGACTCTTTACCTTTGTTGAATTCCCAATCTTCATAGTTATGTTTAACTCTTTCCAAAATATTCCACTTGAATTCAATTGTTTCCTTCATAAAAGAACCGGTAGAAGAAGAATCGAGCATGGATCAATCATTATGAGAAAGCTGAGCATAAAAATTTGAAATAATAATTTCTCTTGAGAGCTCATGATTGGGACATGTGTGCATCATGTACTTAAGCCTCGCCCAAACATGAGATATACTTTCTCCTTCATGAGGCCAAAAATAATATATATAATTCTTATCAAGATGAACCAGATGCATAGGATAAAACTTTTGATGAAATTCCAATTTCAGCAGGTTCCAGTCCCATGTCCAGTATCATCCAATAGCCTATACCATGTCGAGGCCTTTCCCTCCAAAGATAAAGGGAACACCTTCTTCTTAACTCCATCCTCGAATAAACCTATAAGCTTAAACAATCCACAAATTTCATCTATATATATCAAGTGCATATCAGGATGTACTATTCCATCTCCTCCATAAGGATTAGCAAGCAATTTCTCTAACATAACTGAAGAAATCTCATAATAAATATTTTCAGTAGATTTAGTAGGTTGAGGGGAAAATCTTATTTCTTCCGGTAGAGGTGAATATACCTTGAACAGACTCCTCAAAGGATTGTTTTCCATAGTGACAAGTGACAGTAAATTTCAGCATGTAATATAAATGTTTCCATACGAAATTCCACTTACCAAAGGCGCTTCACTCCCTGACAACGGTGCCAAAAAAGAGTCTTGATGACCCACAAGTATAGGGGATCAAAATTAGTCCTTTTGATAAGTAAGAGTGTTGAACCCAACGATAAGAAGAAGGAAATGACAAACGATTTTTAGCAAGGTATTTTCTATAAGCACTGAAATTATTGGTAACAGGTAGTTTGATAGCAAGGTAATTTCTAACAAGGAACAAGTGGCAGTTGGAAAAAAGGTGTAGCAAGGTAACCTAATCCTTTTTATTGCAAAGGATAGGCTGTAACTTTCACTTATAGCAAGCAAAGTGTTCTTGTGGACACATGGGAATTCATTTTGTCACTTTCATCATGTTTGTTTGATTGGCGTTCACTACTTTGATAATTTGATATGTGGGTGGACTGGTACTTGGGTGTTTTTCTTACTTGAACTAACCTCACACTTATGATTACCCCCTCTTGAAAGCATCTGCAACTACGAAACAAGAATTAAGAGAAATCTAACCATAACATGAAATATATGGATCCAAATCATCCCCTTACAGAATAGCACATAAATTAGGGTTTAAGATTCTATCACTCTAGCAACCATCATCTAATTACTACTCCACAATGCCTTCCCCTAGGCCCAAGTATGGTGAAGTGTCATGTAGTCGACATTCACATGACACCACTAAAGGAAGCAACAACATACATATTGATACGTCTCCATTGTATTTACTTTTCCTAACGCTTTTGCTCTTGTCTTGGACTCTAACTTGCATGATTTGAATGAAACTAACCCGGAATGACGTTGTTTTCAGTAGAACTACCATGGTGTTGTTTCTGTGCAGAAATAAAAGTTCTCCAAATTGGATGAAACTTTTTGGAGAATTATTTTGGAATAAATAATAATTTCCGTAACCAAGACCCACTTGAGGGGGGCAGCTGCCCACAAGGCACCAGGACGCGCCACCCCCTCTGGCACACCCTGGTGGATAGTGTGTCCCAGGAGCCTCCGCTGACCCTAATTCCGACGATATAAAATCCTATTTTGACAAAAAAAATAGGAGAGAAAGTTTCATCATCTTTTACGATACGGAGCTGTTGCCACCTCCTGTTCTTATCGAGAGGCCAGATCTGGAGCCCATTCGGGGCTCCGGATAGGGGGGTGTTCGGTCTTCGTGATCACCAACCAGTCTCCATCACCAATTTCATGATGCTACATGCCGGGAGTGAGTAATTCCTTCGTAGGCTCACTGTTCTATGAGGAGTTGGATGAGATTCATCATGTAATTGAATTAGTTTTTTTAGGTCTTGATCTCTAGTATCCACTATGTTCTGAGATTGATGTTGCTATGACTTTGCTATGCTTAATGCTTGCCACTAGGGCCTGAGTGCCATGATTTCAGATCTGGACCGTTTATGTTTTCGCAATTATATCTATGTTCGTGATATGATCTTGCAAGTCATATTCACCTATTATGTGTTATGATCCGTAAACCCCAAGGTAACAACAGTTGGGATACTTTTCAGTGATGACTGTAGTTCGAGGATTTCATGTATTCAGTATGTGTTAATGCTTTGTTCCGGTTCTCTATTAAAAGGAGGCCTTAATAAACATTAGTTTCCTTATGGACCCCGCTGCCATAGGAGGGTAGGACAAAATATGTTATGCAAGTTCTTTTCCATAAGCACGTATGACTATTTACGGAATACATGCCTACATTATATTTATGAACTGGAGCTAGTTCTGTGTCGCCCTTGGTTATGACTATTATATGATGAATATTATCCAACGTAATCACATCCAGTGCCTAAAAACTTTTCACATATTTTTCTTGCTAAGTTACTATTACTATTGCTATTGTTACAAGTACTACAAAACTATTCCCTAGGCATCCATATGAGTAGTTCCTATCGATCTTGTGAAGTTTTGGTAACAGAATTTTGTGACCCCAAAAATTTCACAAAATTGTTCGTGAATAAAATGCACTTCTTCAGCAGTTCTTCAAGGAGGAGGTCCCCGGAGGCATTATTGAGTGGTAGTAAGATATGACAGTCCTGTGTTGAGCCAAGTGCAAGCTCGACGCGGGACGCGGATACCAAATCGTGCCTATGGTCGTGTGACGAGTTCATGCACTACTAGGGAAAACCTTATACACAGAATCTTAGCGGTAGCGCTGGGTAAAATGAGGCGCTGCTGCTACTTAGTAGTAGCGCGTGTTAGTAAGACGCGCTACTGCTATCCTTTTAGCAGCAGCGCGTTTTAGCAAAACACGTTGTTGCTAAGTTTGAACTGGGCGCATATGGCTAGCCCCACTTAGCAGCAGTGTGTATCCCTATCCAGCGCCGCTGCTACTCTCCGTAGTAGTAGAGCTTTTCTTCAACCCGCGCTGCTACTAACCCTACCTTATCGTCCTCGCGCGACCGACGACCCCCCTCACTCTCCCTCTCACTCTCTCTCTTCCCCACGCCCCCGTCGTCCGCCGCCGCCGCCGTTCCCCGACGACCGTCGTCGCCCGCCGTCGCCATTCCTCCTCCACT